>NC_090135.1:2531596-2838193 GCF_040581485.1 Linepithema humile
TTGATGAACATATACTGCACTTATCAAAGCTACTAGAGGCAATACTAACCGAAGGATTCAGACTAAAATTCTCTAAATGCACTTTTGCGGAAAACTCAGTAAAATACTTAGGGCACATAATGGAGAACAATTCTGTCAGACCACTGAAAGATCACTTAATTGCAGTAAAAAAATTTCCAGTTCCACAAACAAAAAAAAATATTCGCCAATTCCTTGGTAAAATTAATTACCATCATAAGTTTGTTCCACGCATTGCAATTATTTTAGATCCACTACACAATTTATTGAGGAAAGACGTGAAATTTATCTGGTCGGAAGAATGTCAAGAATCGTTTGAAAAAATAAAGTTGTTACTATGCTCGGAACCCATTTTAAAAATTTTTGATCCAGATTTACCAATTAAAATACATACAGATGCAAGCATCAAAGGAGTTGGAGCTGTTCTGAAACAAGAAGATGAAAATGGAGATAGTAAGCCAGTAGCATTCTTTTCAAAAAAACTGAATGAAGCACAAAAAAAAAAAAGGCGATATATCTGGAATGCTTGGCAATAAAAGAAGCGGTAAAATACTGGCAACATTTGCTAATTGGAAAAGAATTCACAGTATATACGGACCATAAACCGTTAGAAAATATGAACGTAAAGACCAGGACAGATGAAGAACTAGGAGACTTGACATACTACTTATCTCAATATAATTTTAAAGTGAAATATAATCCTGGAAAATCTAACCAAGAAGCAGATTGCTTAAGTAGAAATCCAGTTCTGGAACCTGAGGAAAACGCAGATGATGTTCTAAAAGTAGTAAATTTAATTAACTTAGAAGACATAAAAAATGACCAAAGAACAAATACAGATCTACAGAACAATAAGAATAAATTTAAATTGAAAAAAGACATCTACTATAAAAAATCAAAAAGAAGAGATAAAATCTTGTTATCGGAAGATCTTAGTAAAACATTAATAAAAGATATCCACAATATTTACTGCCATTTAGGAAGAACACAGATGTTAAACAAAATAACACCATTCTATGCAGCAAAAAACATTGTTGCTAACATAAAAAAAATTTGTAACAACTGTAATATCTGTATAAAGAACAAATCAAGAAAAAAATCTAAATATGGGTTAATGTCACACTTAGGACCAGCGACATACCCATTTGAAATCATATCCATTGATACCATTGGCGGTTTCGGAGGTTCCCGATCAACAAAAAAATATTTGCATCTTCTGGTGGACCATTTTACAAGATATGCTTATATTTTGACATCAAAAAGTCAAACTGCCAATGACTTTATAAAATTAACAAAGAATGTGACTCAAGGCTACGACATAGACATGATATTAACAGATCAATATCCTGGCATAAATTCAAAGGACTTTAAAGAATATCTGAGAGGAAAAGATATAAAAATAGTTTTTACTGCTGTTGATGCGCCCTTCTCAAACGGTCTTAACGAAAGACTGAACCAAACATTAATTAATAAGATAAGATGTAAAATAAATGAAAGTAATAAAAAAATAGCATGGGCAACTATCGCACAAAAATGTGTGGAAAAATACAACGAAACAGAACATACAATCACCAAATTCGCTCCGAAATACCTATTGGAAGGTGAAAATGTAAATATCTTACCAAACGAATTAAAATCAAGATGCACAGATGCGGATCTAACAAGAGACAGAAAACTAGCTTTGGAAAATACAATAAAATCTCACAATTATAATAAGGAAAGATTCGACCTACGGAGAAAAGAATGCAGATTGGAGGCGGGAGACCAAGTCTACGTAGAAAATGGAAATCGGCTAAACCGAAGAAAACTGGACGAATTAAGAATCGGACCGTATACAATAATCAAAAAGATCTCCAATTCAATCTATAAAATCGACACCGGACACAAGAAGACAGAGTCTAACCTTTTCCATATTACTAAACTAATTCCAGCATTGGATAATAATCACTAAACAACTACGTTCGACCACTTACACTTGTTTTCTCTTGGGATGGGAGATGTAAAGAAAAGCACGACACCTCATATACTCGCGTCGTTACTTGTCTTTAATTTGAATCGGCCGCGTTATTGACAAAGCTTATTGACGGGGATCGCTACGGAGCAGACGACAGAGAATGATAAGCGAGAATTGGAGCAGATGATCGAACAGTTAAAGTATAGAAAGTGAAGTGCAATAATTTGTTAATCAGCTCCTATAAATAGAATATCATACCTGGATTAGAGGCTTTAAATGGTGTTTCTCTTATTTTTACAGGTATGATAAAATAATGTAAATACTTTTGTAAACAGGATAATTAAACGAACTCTTATTTTTACAGAGAAACTATTGAGTCTTTAATCGGAAGATACTCCTACTTTATAAATTAAATAAACAAGATTATTATATGTATATTTTATGTTTATTTTAAATTTGCACCTTGAATAATATATCAGTTACTTTTCATGTTGGTGATATATTAAAAATTTAGATAATTATCAAAATATAAACATATTGGAGTGTCTTTTTTGGAACTTGGCCAGACCTTATCATTTATGAATTTTTGTGCTATATCACCTACTTTTTTATAAATGTACAAAATTAATGATGACAGAATTGAAATTATTTTTCAATTATTTTTGCACATTTTGAATGTAACATTTATATTAAGTCAGTTATATATTAACTAAATTATTTTACATTCTAACACAAGTATTTTGTTTCATATCACACTTACATTCTATGAAACAGATGTTTTATTTCAAATATTCAAACTAAACTATTTTTAGTTGTAACATGTCTTCGATTTAACTGTTCCATTGATATGAAGTTATGAATAGCTGAATGTGAAATATCTTTGCTTCATATCACAATTATGTTAAAATTTTTATAAAATATGCGGAAAAAACTATAATATGATATCAAAGACATGTTAAACATAAAATAATTAAGTTAGAACATTCAAAATGACACTTATTATGTTTCACCTAGCGTAATTGTAATATCAAACGCAATACTTATGTTATTAGTTATTTTTTAATATTACCAATAAAACATCTGTTTCACAAGACATAAGTGTGATATGAAACACAATACTTGTGTTATAATGTGAAATATTTTAGTTAATATGTAATTAATTAAGTTAATATAAATGTACAAAATTAATTATGTAACAGAATTGAAATTATTTTTTAATTATTGTTGTACATTTCGGATGTAACACTTATATAAACTATGATATAAACTATAATATCAAATCAGCGACATATGAAACATAAAATAATTAAGTTAGAACTTTCAAAAGGACACTTATTGTGTTTCACATAACGTAACTGTGATATCAAACGCAAAGATTTATGTAATTAGTTATTTTCTAATATTACTAATAAAACATCTGTTTCACATGACTTAAATGCTATATAAAACGCAAGACGTGTTATAATGTAAAATAGTTTAGTTAATATGTAATTAAGTTAATATAAAAATGTACAGAAATGTACAAAATTAATTATGTGACAAAATTTAAATTATTTTTCAATTATTTTTCTACATTTCGAATGTAACATTTATATTAACTTAATAACATATTAACTAAATTATTTTACATTATAAGTTTTGCGACTGGATCGATGTCGACGTCGATGAGATTTTCTTTGTTCATTAATACTAATAAAATTCTATTACATGGCAGTTTATTTGTTAATAAAATATTAACAAAATTAAAGGATATAATTTTCTTTTTCATACTTTGCAGAAGTTCTTTTTAATACTCTTTGAGTTATTTTATGTTACGGAAATGGATGTGAATAGGCTTGTATATTAAAAATGTCACCACTTTCGGTTGTAAGAAACTGAATTCCTTTTATTATTAGAATAAGCCAATACTTATATGCACAAAAAGGGGCGTTGTCAACCACCAACGTGTGTTCGAAGGTTTTACAGAGAGTCGACTGTACTAAACAAAAAAAAAGGTTATTATGCACGCCCGAAACAGCAGCGCGGAAACGAACGAAAAAGCGCCATCTAAAAGAAAACGAGTCGAATTATCTTCAACACTCCCACTCGACGAGTTTACAAAGTCATACTTAAAAGTTTGCAATTTGCTATAAATTTTTGCTTTGAAAGAGCTTTTGTTAATAAGTCCGCCCGTTGTTCATCGCTGGAAACGTGCGTAACCATTAGTTGTCCATTCTTGACTACTTCTCGTACATAATGATATTTTATGTCCACGTGTTTTGTTCTCCTGTGAAACGTTGGATTCTTGATTAATGTTTCTGCTGCCGTATTATCGCAGTATAGAGTCGTTGGTTTAACTTGCTCGTACCCAATTTCTCGTAATAGGCCACGAGTCCACACAACTTCCTTCGATGCATTGTGGGCCGCTATATACTCGGCATCTGTAGTTGATGTAGCAACTATTGTTTGCTTCTTAGATGACCAAATAACTGGACCACCATTCAGCATCAACAGGACGCCAGAAACTGATTTTCGCGTATCTATGCAAGATGCATAATCTGCATCTGAGAAGGCCTCTAATTGACTGTCCTCATCAATCTTTGTACCATAAGTGAGACCCAGTGATTTTGTATCTTGTAGGTACCTAAGTACACGCTTTGCCGCTTACCAGTGTGTTGCTGTTGGCGTTTCCAGAAACTGACTAAGTTTGCTTACTGCAAACGATATGTCAGGCCTTGATCCAATTGCCAAAAACATCAGCGAGCCAATCAACTGACGATATGGAATTTCTTCGTCCTTGATAATATTGCCATCTTCATCGAGCTCTCGTTTTAGCACGACATTAGGATCCATAGGAACGCTGACTGGATTACAATTTGACATATTGAATTTTTCAAGCATCTTAATGGTATATGCTGTCTGATGTAGACGTGTCTGTTAGGTCGATCACGGTCAATTTCAAGTCCTAAATAGAATCTTGCTTCGTTCTGTGTAATCTCAAATCGCACTTTAAGTAATTTCAATAGTTTATTAATTTTGTCTATTGATGCTCCAATTACTAGACCATCGTCTACATAGAGTGCGATTAACAAATCCTTTTCTTCATTTGCGTAAACACAAGGATCGTAGTTGGTCGGCTTCATGTCTAATTCTCCTAGTACAGAGTCGATTTTCTTATGCCACTGTAACGGTGATTGTTTTAGACCATATAAGCTGCGCAAAAGTTTACATACTTTTCTACTTCCATCGTCGAAGCCTTCGGGTTGTAGCATATATAACTCTTCGTCTAAATCACCATATAAAAAGGCGGTCTTGACGTCAAATTGTACCATCTCGTAATCCTTGTGAGTTGCAACAACTATCAGCATTCGAATTGAGTCATAGCGTGTTACTGGAGAATACGTTTCGCTGAAATCGACGCCTTGTTTTTGACTGCAACCCTTTACGACGAGCCTTGCTTTATATCGGTCGGCGTCACCGTTTGGTTTAATTTTGACCCGAAAAACCCACTTGTTTTGAATTGCTCGACGTCCTTTGGGTAGTTCAACTAATTGCCATGTATTATTTCTTCTTAGCGAATCAAGTTCCTCACACATTGCTTGCTCCCACTGTTTTCTGTCAGGTGATTCGATTGCTTCTTTGTAGTCTTCAGGTATCTTGATTTTAACTAACATGCATGAACATGTGCCAACATGTTGAGTTTTGCTTCTTGTTCGATGTGCAATTCCATTGTTTTCAGTTATTCGTTCAGTTTGTTGTCTTTTCTCCTTTGAGCGGGTTCTCGTCGCAATTGCTTCATCTTTACTTGAACTTGAATCTTGTTCGGAGTCAGTATCTTGTTTTTCCTGTTTTATTTCTAATTGTTCTATATCTTCTTCTTCAATGAATTTAACGGCTGCCATTGGACGAGGTTCGACAATTTTAACGTTGCATCGCACATACACGTTCTTCGTGCCGCGCTCCCAGAGACGATAAGCTTTCGAGCCTGGTTCATAACCCACAAGTACAAGCTTCTTTGACTTCTTATCGAATTTGCTTCTAAATTGATCTTCGATATGAGCGTACGCATCACTACCATAGATACGTAAAAAGCTGACGTTTGGTTGTTCACCTGTGAACATCTCCCACGGTGTTTTGCCACCAAGTCGATCCAAAGGTATTCGGTTCCGAATAATTGCGGCTGTTCTTCCAGCTTCGGCCCAAAGCGATAAAGGTAAGTCTGCTGCAGCCAGCAACGTGCGTCCAGTCTCGACGATTGTTCTGATTTGTCGTTCAGCACGACCGTTTTGTTGTGGTGCACGCGGCGTCGAAAATTCATGAACTATCTTGTTTCTGTTCATAATTCGCTTCATGTCTTTGCTAATAAATTCTCGTGCGTTATCGGACCGAAAACGCTTTATTGTGTGTCCATACGAATTAAAAATTGCAATAACACTTTCGACGGCGTCGACAATTTCAGTGCGATTTTTCATAGGACGAACGATTAGAAATCCAGTGTAGTCGTCTACAAAAACTACCAATACAGTATTTCCACCGAGAGACGGAGTTGACATCGGACCGCAGACATCAAAATGTATCAATTCACCTGGCTGCTTTGCACGAGTGTCCGATTCGTTGAATTGCTTGCGTGTCTGCTTGCCAAAGATGCAGGCTTCACAAAACTTTTCGCTACTACTGATCTTTGCGACGTTCACGTTTTTAACTGTGCCACTAGTAGCCAATTGTTCCAGTTTCTTATAGCTCACGTGACCGAGTCGTTCGTGCCACACCGACAGCGGTTGTACATCATTTTCGGCATGATGAGCTTCATGTTCTGGTAGCACAACTTGTGTGTTCATCGTGTACAAATTTCGTTCATAACTGTAACCAGTCATGAGTGTCTGGTTTCTTTTGTTGACGATCTTGATTTGATCTTCTTCGATAATTGTTCTGTTGCCATGTTTTGCGCTTGCGCCGATGCTTAATAGATTACGACCTAAGTCCGGAATCCAGAGTACGTCATATAGTGTACCTTCGCGTTCTTTACCGTTTACCGTTGATATAACTCTAATATTACCTTGGCCACCTGCATAAACAATGTTTTTGTTTCCTACAGTTATCGGTACAGACTTGTCGTCAATCGCCTTGAATGTCTCGAACCATTCTCGTCGAAACGTCATATGATTGCTAGCTCCTGAATCAGCTATCCAACAATCTTCGTTCGGGCGTTCGCGCTGAGCCGTAGAGAATGATGCTGTGAATGCATCGCCATGAGACGATCTTTTACCTTGTGATGCGCTGTTAGCTTGCTTCGATTCTCGTTTAGGTTTCTTGCATTGTCGAGCCGTATGTCCTTCTTCATCACAATTGAAGCATTTTCCTTTGAATGTTTTCTTATCTTGCTTAGGCTTTTTGATGTGCTTTGACTTCTTAGCACACAATGCAACAGATTCATCTTCGCTACTTATCTTGAGCTCACCGAAGCTAGTAGTATAGCTATGCCGGTTCTAACTCAGGCATCTGAGGGGGTGCGCGGGTGAAGGGGGGGAAGAGGTTGAGGGGGAGGGGGTAATGACGTCATCGTTTTGGAGGGGAGGGGGTAATGACGTCATCGTTTTGGAGGGGAGGGGGTAATGACGTCATCGTTTTGGAAGAGAGGGGGTAATTTCGGCGTGGAGGGGGTGACGAGGGAGGTGCGGGGGAGAGGGGAAGGTATCGGATTACAGGGGGAATAGGTTGAGGGGAGGGGGTAATGACGTCATTGTTTATGAGGGGAGGGGGTAATTTCGGCGTGGAGGGGGTGACGAGGGAGGTGCGGGGGAGAGGGGAAGGTATCGGATTACATAAATTCCTGGAAGAGATAAGGATTCCTGGAAGAGATAAGATAAGGATTGTTTATATAAACATGAGTCATATAGAGATAAGGATTGTTTATACAAAGGGTATCGGATTACACTGCGTCAGCACTTTTGGAGTGGAGGGGGTGACAAGGGAGGTGAGGGGGAGGTGCGGGGAAGGTATCGGATTACATAAATTCCTGGAAAAGATAAGATAAGGATTGTTTATATAAGCATGAGTCATAGAGAGATAAGGATTGTTTATACAAAAATGATTTATAGTTCCGAGAATTGTTTATATCCTTTGCAGGTTCGTGCAGGTTTTAGCGTGACATCATCGCTATTTTTAGATCATAGGCCCTTAGGCAGCCACTTTTAGGCGCCATGTTGCCAGATTTCAATTTGCGTGACATCATCGATATTTTTAATTAGTGTCGTGTGCGACGAGCGGGTATAAAAAGCTCGTGAAAAAATATAAATTGTCACAGTTGTTCAAAATGGAGCGCGATCTCACCGTACGAGCAGTGAATATCAAAACGTTGGGAGAGTTTCTCCCATGGGACTACGAGTGCGACGAGTACCTCGATTCTCTGAGGGAAAAATGTCGCAAGAGACAACGAACCGGAGTAGTGAACTCTCTGGTGGCGCAAATTGTGCGTCTGGAGGGTGTGAGGAAGATCATTCAAGAGCGTTTTGTGCCCATCGGTGCTGGATACGGCGGATACGAGAAGAAGGGCTACACGTGGAAGGAGATCGAGACGGCGTTTAGGAACCGTGTGCTGACGGGTGCGGTTGTCAATCACGAATACATCGATCCTCGTGAATTTTTGGGAGAGATAAGAAATACCGTCATCGAACGGATCCAGGGCGTCATGATGGAACACAACAGCGTCAAGATTAACACCGCGTTCAACGGGGAATTCATCGCGGGCGACAAGACTGCCGTGAAGACCATCGCCACGAAGAATCAAGAGATATATCCAACATCTGATCTAAACGAGTGGTACACGAAGCATGTGGTTGACGTCATACAGGCATCTCTGGAGGAGTTTCAGGAACGTGATAGCGGATGGGCGTTGTCACGTATCCTGAACCTAACAATCAACGTCAACAAGTTGAATCCTCTACGCGCGGGATGCCACATCGAGTTACCGCGGAAAATTATGTTAAAAAAGGCGGTGGTCAACGTGAAATCAAATGATAATGCGTGCTTCGCGTGGGCAGTCGTCGCCGCTCTATATCCGACGAAAAGAAATTCGGAAAGGACGATAGAATACCCACATTACTCGACGGTGCTCAACCTGTGCGGCATAGAGTTCCCCGTGACGCTTCCGCAAATATCAAAATTCGAGAAACTGAACACCATCTCCGTCAACGTCTTTACCACCCAAGACTCCAAAATCGTCCCTCTGCGGCTCACCGACGACAAAAAGGAGAAGCACGTCAACCTGCTCTACGTGTGTAAAAACAACGATGCACACTTTGCGTGTATAAAGAACCTGCCGCGGTTGGTGAGCTCACAACTGAGCAAGCACACACATAAAATGTACATTTGCGATCGGTAAGTAAAAAGATGCGTATAAAATAAATCAATATTTTTATTCATAGTTTTAATCAAATAAATTATTACAGGTGTCTACACTACTTTTATACACGGGAGAAGTTGTCAGTCCACAGCGTCGATTGCGGGAAAATGAACGATTGCGCCGTCGTTCTCCCCAGCGAGGACGACAAGTGGCTGACGTTCCGCAATTACAACCGGAAGGAGCGGCTCCCGTTTGTTGTATACGCCGATCTCGAATGTACGCTCGAGAAGAAGGATGGACAAGACGGCACCACATACGCCTATCAGCATCACAATGTGTTTAGCGTAGGATATTATGTAAGTTGCACGTACGATAATTCTTTATCCGGGTATAAGTCGTATCGCGGTGAGGATTGCGTGGCGTGGCTCGTCAATGAACTGCACGATTTGGCGCACCGCGTGAAAGCGATCCGCACCACCATCGTCCCCATGGCGGATCTTACGCCGGAGGAATCGGAAAAATTCCGTAGCACCGCGACGTGTCACGTGTGCGAGAAACCGTTTACACCGGATGATACGCGGGTGCGCGATCATTGACATCTTACCGGGCGTTATCGAGGTCCCGCGCACTCGTCGTGCAATTTAAATTACAAAGACTCCCACGTTATCCCGGTGATATTTCACAATTTATCCGGTTACGACGCGCATTTCATCATCAAAGATGTTGCCAATGCTTTCGAAGGCAACATTGATTTACTGCCGCTGACGAAAGAACGTTACATTTCATTCACTAAAAACGTTAAAGATACGGAGGATGAAAATTCCAAAATTTGCGTGAAATTATGATTTATCGATTCATTCAGATTTCTCAGTACAAGTCTTGAAAAATTAGCATCTTATCTGACAACGGACGAATTAAAAATTACACGATCGGAATTTAGCCATTTATCCGCGGAACATTTCAATCTGCTTACTCGGAAAGGTGTGTTTCCCTACGAGTACGTCGACAGCGTCGACAAGCTCCGGGACACAAGCCTACCATCGCGCGAATCGTTTTACAGCTCGCTCACCGGAGAAACAGTATCCGAGAGCGATTACGCGCACGCGACAAACGTCTGGCAAACCTTTTCGATCGAAGATCTAGGTCAATACAGCGATTTGTATTTGAAAACAGACGTTCTTTTGTTGGCGGATATTTTCGAAAATTTCCGAAACACGTGTATAAAGAGTTACGGTTTAGATCCCGCTCAGTATTACACATTACCGGGGTACACGTGGGACGCTATGTTGAAGTACACGGGCATCAAGTTCGAGTTGCTCACAGACATCGATATGGTGCTGTTTGTCGAGCGCGGTATACGCGGCGGTCTCAGCCAATGCTCCAACCGATACGCCGCCGCCAACAACAAATACATGTCATCGTACGATCCATCGGAACCGTCATCGTACCTAATGTACTATGATGTAAACAACTTGTACGGCTGGGCAATGTGTCAACCGTTGCCCTACGCCAAATTTCGATGGGTCGATGATGTCGCGAGCTTTGACGTAATGTCCGTTGCATCCGATTCGGCTACCGGTTACGTGCTGGAAGTCGATCTCGAGTATCCGGTGAATCTTCACGACGCGCACTCCGACCTGCCGTTCTGCCCGACGCGCGATAAGCCGCCCGGCAAGCTGGAGGTCAAGTTACTCGCAACGCTGTACGATAAGCAGCGTTATGTCATTCACTACCGTAATCTGCAGCAATGCGTGCTACATGGCCTGCGAATTGCAAAGATTCACCGCGTACTGCAATTCGCGCAATCTCCATGGCTCCGCGGATACATAGAACTGAATACACAGTTTCGGACACTCGCGAGTAATGAATTCGAGAAAAATTTATACAAATTGATGAACAACGCGGTTTTCGGCAAAACCATGGAGAATGTGCGAAATCATACGGATGTACGGCTCCTTACACAGTGGGAGGGTCGGTACGGAGCGGAGGCTATGATCGCGAAACCGAATTTCCACAGCCGAAGCGTGTTCTCGGAGGATCTAGTCGCCGTAGAGTTGCGAAAACTCGAAGTGAAATTCGACAAGCCGATCTACGTGGGTATGTGCATCCTCGACATATCCAAGACCTGCTTGTACGAGTTTCACTACGAGTACATGGCGCCTCTTTACCGCGACAATTGCAAAATTATGTATACCGATACCGACAGTCTGATATACTTTCTACAATGCGAGGACGCGTATCGGGATATGAAACGCGATATTTCAAAATTTGACACGAGCGACTACTCCGAGAACAACGTTTACGGTATACCGCGCGCCAACAAGAAAGTACCCGGTCTGATGAAAGACGAGAACAACGGCGCGATCATGACGGAATTTGTCGGACTGAGAGCGAAGATGTACGCGTTGAGAGTCACCGGACAAAAAGATGTCAAAAAAGTTAAAGGCGTAAAGAAAAATGTAGTCGCCAGAACTATAATGTTCGACGATTACACTCGGTGTCTCAACGACGAAATCGAGCTAACACGGCGTCAATCGTGCATCCGCTCAAAGATGCACGAGGTGTACACCGTGTCGGAGTCGAAGCTCGCGCTCAGTCCGTACGATGATAAGCGACACGTCGTATCCGAATCCACCGATACTCTACCATGGGGACATTACAAGATACAATTGTAAATAATGCTTAGTAATTTATATAGTTTAATATTTTATGTATTATTGTCTTTATTAGTTTTAAATGTATATATATTGTAACATGTTGTAGTAATAAAGAACATCATTGTATATAAATGTATAATAGTTTATTATAATGCAATGTAAAATATACATAGTTTATTACAATACATCGTCTTTATTTATCCAAGAGTTGTGCGAATTGTCGAATCCCAACCACTTTACAAACACCTTGTCGTCCTTTCGGCGCAACACCTTCTCCACGAGATAAACGTCAGGTTGTGCGGTCTTGAGCAATTCGTGCTCGTAAAAGCCTCCCGCGACCGGATCTCCGCGATAATCTTTAATCAGATACGTCACAGGATTGGTACGTTGCACCGTGGCGATCTTAAACACCTCCGTCGACCAATTCGGCGTGTATCCTTTCTCGAATACAGTTTTGAATTTGCTCACGCGCACCGGATCACCCACCCTGAATTTCGCCGGCGCGGCAATTTTTATATTACCGTACACGGTGCTCAAGAGTCCCTTTGCGATCTCGGGAGTGACATCGATCGGGCGCATACCGATCGTACGATGTTTACGACCGTTGTATTCCGAGACCAATCGCGGTAAATCATCGATCCACCTGTACGATCCCGTGAGCGTGAAAAACTTCCACATTTCGTTCTTTAACGTGCGATTGAATCATTCCACCACCGAAGCCTTTATAACCGAGTATGTCGAATAATGATTGATGCCGTGTTTCTTGACAAGATTTTGGAAATCTCTGTTGTAAAATTCTTTTCCACGGTCGGTCTGCAAATTATTCGGAATTCTCTCCCTAAATATCGCGGAAAATGCTTTGGACGTTTCAATTCCACCTTTGGTCTTTAAGGGCATAGCCCAAGCGTACTTGCTCAACACATCGATAACGGTTAGAATATAGTTGTAACCGCCGTTGGATCGCGAGTACGGTCTCATCTCGACAATGTCAGCCTGCCACAAATCATCGTATCCTTTCACGACGACTGACCGACGCGTAAAGTTTCTTCTCGCCGGTGCGTGGAGCTCGTCCACGAGCGATCTCCTCTCCAGGCTCACCGCTTCCTTCTCGCTCATTGCGATTCGTTCTGTTTCTTCTTCATCGCCTCATCGTAGTATTCGATGAAATTTTTTCTCACAGCTCTACGAAGATTGTGAATCTCTCGCTCGACAAGACTCTTCGTCTCTCGCTCGCGATCGACGAGTTTTCCATCGAGTCGCGCTACACTCTCGTCGAGGAGACCTCTCAGATCGTGAATCTGTCGTTCCAACGCCACGTATCTGGTCTCGATGTAATCGTCGTGGTCTCTCTTCCAGGTCCGCTCGGTATTTTCCGAATCTTCGAGTCTCGAAAGTACTTCTCGCTTAAAATTTTCACAGAGCATACGATTTCGATTCTCACGATCGCTCATAAGCTTGAGGTGATGATCCAGATGCAGCTTGTTGACAGCGTCGGTGTCCGCTTCAGGGTCGGCGAGATGTCTGATCACGCGTGACTTGGCGTTGAAAACCTCACCATCCTTGCAGAGACAATTCTCGCGCACGTAATTCTTCGAGACTCCGCCGCTCTGTCTCGTCACCCTGACGCTTCCTCCTCCTAACTGTAGTCTGAATTTGTTGATAGACATTCCTGTAGCATCACACGAGCAATACTGGCTACAGCGATGACAACGACGATCAATTTATAATCAGACCAGCTTCGCGCAGTTCCTCGATAATCGAGAGAAACTCGTTGTCGTGGGCGTTGTTTCCCGCCTGACGGGAGGCGTCCAGCAATCGAAGGCGATCCACCAATTCGTTCGGATCATCCCAGTGCACGTAATCGACCGCGTTGTCGGTCACAGTCATGGTCTGTGGTACGTTACACTTGGGTAACGTGCCACCCGCACCTCTCCTGTCGAGATGTGCAACACCTCCACCTTTCTTAGATATCAGAGGTGTGATGATATGTTTGTATTTGTATCCTTTGTTTCCCAAAACAGGTAAATGCGCGTTATGACCGCGTTTGTGAGCGTTAGTAGCGAGTAGTATGTTCTTGTACTTTTGTTTGTCAGCCTCCGTACACAGCGTATCGTCGGGAAGTCTTTTGAATATTAATTCAAACAGGCCGGGTGTGCCAGCGTATTTCACACCGTCCACGATCACATTGTCGTCTCTATCAATGTCGAAGGCCTTGTCTCCGAGAAACGTTCCCGCATCGTTGAAGTATACACCGTACACGTTGTCGATCCCTCTCTTCTTGTCACCGCTCAAGAGCTCCCCGATGTACTCTTGACCCAGCGGACCCATTTGGCCGTACAGAGCTTCCCGACCATCGGACGTTTGCATCGTCTGTCTCACGGATGTTACGAAAGACGGGTCCGTGGTTTCGAACACGTTTTCGGTTGGTAAATATGTCGGCGCTTCAAACACCAATTTTTGCGGCTGGAACGGAGTCGAGGCTTGTATCGGTGGCGTCAATGGGGTCTGTATCGGTGTCGTCAACGAGGTACGCTTGATTTTCTTCTTCTTCTCAGAGCTTGTTCGCTTTCGTTTGATGTCCGATTCGTTTTTAATCTCGAGATCGTCAACCGAATCATCGTCACCCTTGATGTTCTCGACGATTCGTTTCAACGGCTCTACGATCGGTTTCAACCGTTTCTCCAATTGCACCTCTTGCTCCACTCTACCCGTCTTCAACGTCCGATGCTTCTTGCGAATCGACTCGCTCGTACGAGCGATTTCCTTCGCGATCTTCTCCCTCTCGTCGATATCTTTCGTGTCGAGCGTCATCGTCAACGTCTCGAGAACAACTAACCATTCCGCGGTACCGCAAACTCGTTAAAACCACGTCTGTAACGTCCATCGTTAATCGCACTATCCTTGTCTATCACTAAAAATCCGTACTTGTGCTGCCAACATGCGTGACACAATGTACCGAAATCTTCGTACGTCATGTCCGTATTCACATGATCGTTGTAGACGTGCTTAAGGTTTGTTCCATCCTGCTTGAATATTACGAGTAAATTCGCGTTGTCGCGCACGAGATGTTTCGGTATTTTTGCATACGTTTGGCATAGATATAAACAATCGACCTTCGAATGTCGACCCATAGCAAAGTACTCGCGTATCGCATTCTGCTTGTCGCACGCTATATCGTCGAAGACGAATACGGAATTCGGTAACGCCTCGCTGTGCGGTACAATTGTGTTGTTGTCCGAGAATGTAAAGTAGCCGATTTCATCGATCGATCCGAGCAATCTTTCGAGATACCGATACTTTGGTTGATTCAACGATTTCGAGTACACGTACACGTTTTCGAAACGTACACCGTTCGGACTTTCCAGCAGACTAATCATTACATTGGTTTTACCGCAATTCGAGGGACCGCAAATGATACCGCGTATCGTGTTTGGCAGCATTTTACCGTGTCTGCACGCCTTCTCACAAACCCCTTGCCCACTCTTATCATCCATGTTTTTCACACGGATCGTGTACGCTTGTTGTACAAATTTCATTTTTTACCAGACTCTTTCTCATCCTTGTTATTACGCGACGAGTGCGCGGTATCGGATGTCGGAAAGAGCGGTGCTCGGATATTTGTCGCTAGATCTAAAATATCTCTATTTCCATACATGATTCGGACATTATCCTGAAAAAAAAAAAAAAAAAATATTGTTTCAAACACACGATTAGCGATACACGTTTGCGACATTCACCTCCTTCCGTTCCTTCTTATTATCCCGGTTATTCATTGTACTTTATCGTCCGACAAACTTTGATATTCTACTGGTTAATGATCGATACGCGCCTCCTATTTATAGGTCAGCGCTGTCGAAACACACCTCAGTTGGAAATATGATTTACACGCGATACGTTAGAATTCGCGCTCTATGAAACGATACAAGGGTGCCGGTTTACTGAACAGTGTGATAAATCGACTACCGTTGGAGCTGCATATACCCGGCTACCAATTTTGCGGGCCGGGGACTCGTCTGCGGAAACGACTCGCGCGAGGGGATCGAGGTATCAATCCGTTGGACGCGGCGTGTCGCGATCACGACATCGCGTACTCGCAAAACCGCGAATCAGCGGACCGCCACGCAGCCGATCGCGTTCTCGCCGATAAAGCGCGGGTGCGGATCACCGCTGCGGACGCGACTCTCGGTGAGAGGGCTGCTGCTACCGCCGTATGGGCTGCTATGAAAGCAAAGACGAAATTGGGGATGGGTATGACAAAGAGAAAGAAGAAGAAGACCAAGAGGAGAACGCTTCCGACGGCGAAACGCGGTGGTATGTTACCGTTGTTACCGCTCTTGGGAGTCATCGGTTCGCTTGCCGGTGGAGCGGCGGGTGTTGCAAAGGCGCTGAACGACTCTAAGGCCGCGCGACGACAACTCGAAGAGACGAAACGTCACAATAAAGCTATGGAAGGACGAGGGATTTATCTCGCTCCGTACAAGCGGGGCAAAGGATTGAAGAAAAAAAAAAAAACGTCGTAAAAACGATAGAGATGCCCGCGGGTGCCACCACCAATCTACAATTGTTACAAATAGCGAAGCGTATGCGAATACCGTATTTCCGAGGTGTCTACATGCGTAACGCTTTACCCGACAAGATACATAAAAATGAGAGCGGTATCGTGAATTTGGACGATGTCGACGGGCCGGGCACGCATTGGGTGGCGTACGCCAAGAGAGGCGATCGCGCCGTATACTTTGACAGCTTTGGCAATTTGCAACCGCCGAAGGAGCTTACACGCTACCTCGGAGACACCGATACAACGATAACGTACAATCGCACGGTCCACCAGACGTACGATCAAACGATCTGTGGACAATTGTGTCTCCTGTTCCTCCAGAAAATAGATATAAAAATCGATCAGCCATCGATCGACATCAGTCGTCGATGGAATCTCGGCAATGTCGCTGACGCTCACTCTAAGCGGTAAAAGCAGCGTTCTCACGGTGGATTATTTTCCACCGATAGACTTGAGCGATGGGGACTACGAGTTCGGCCTAACCACGATGGAGACCTACAACACGATTCCGAACGTGACGGTAGCGAACGATAAATTTTATTTCGACGACAATGACGAAGAAATTACAATTCCCGAAGGATCGTACGAATTGGACGCCATTGCTTCTTATCTGAAACGCGCGATACTGCAAAAACGAGGAAAAAGTGAAGAGCAAGATTATCCATTGTCACTTCGTCCCAACGTTAATACCATGAAGAGTGAAATCATGTGCGCTTTTCGAATAAATTTCGCCAAACCGAATACCATCGGACCGCTGTTTGGATTTTCGACGGGTCGTATACTGGAACCGAGAAAGTTGCACGAATCAGATTCCTCGGTAAACATCGTCAACGTAAACATTATTCGAGTGGAATGCAGCATAACCACGGGTGCGTACGCCAACGACAGGTCGGTGCACACGATACACGAATTTTCACCGAACGTACCTCCGGGATATAAAGTCTCGGAAACACCGGCGCAAATCATTTACCTTCCGGTCATCGCGAGGAGCGTTACCGATATCACCTTGCGTGTGGTGGATCAAGACGGACGATTGATCGATTTTCGCGGAGAGGAGATTACCATCAGACTGCACTTGCGGCGACGTGGTGCGAGGAAATGCTCGTGTTGAACGAACAGCGAGTGATTGAGAGAACAACGAAAATTGGGAAAACATCACCATTCAAGAGGCTCAGTACGACGAACGTAAACTTTTTAAAATCGTTGGGATTCGTTGTGAGAAACGTTTAAAGAGATGGATATACTCGACATCGCTGACGAGCCCGTCTTCGACGAGCGTATCGTGAAATATGAGATGCACACGTGCAATCCGTACGCTAACACGACGTTGGGACACAGCGATGAGATACGAATACCGATACAGCAACAGGATTTGTACACGTTACCGTGTGAGAGTTTTCTCTACGTTGAAGGAAAACTCGTTACTCCTGCCGGTGAGAATAGAGATAACGTGTGTATAATGGGAAATAATTGTGTCGCGTTCATGTTTGATGAAATGCGATACGAGCTCGACGGAGTTGAAATCGATCGTAACAGAAACGTTGGAATAACGAGCACGATCAAAAACTATGTATCGCTGACGACGGAGAAGAGCAAGACGCTGAAATACGCATCGTGGAATCCGGATGGAAATCCGTTGCTCGATGGAAACTTTAATTTTTGCGTTCCGCTCAATACTCTTTTAGGATTCTGCGAGGACTACAAACGGATTGTAATCAACGCTCGTCACGAACTTGTATTGATACGATCGCGCAACGATAATAATTCTCTCGTTGGACGAGTCGGTACGAATCCAACGATCGAACTACTCAAGATACAGTGGCGAATGCCGCATGTATCTCTGAGCGAAGTCAACAAGCTGTCTCTTCTTCGAACTTTGGAAAGCGGAAGATATCTGAGCGTGTGCTTCCGTTCGTGGGATCTGTACGAGTTTCCTCTGCTGCAGAATACAACGAAGCATTCCTGGGCGGTCAAAGCCGCAACGCAATTGGAAAAACCGCGATACGTAATCTTTGCTCTCCAAACCGGTCGAAAAAACGTACTGTCTGAAAACGCTACGTAATTTGACGCTTGTAAACTCACCAATGTGAGACTGCATCTGAATTCAGATTTTTATCCGTACGACGACATGAATTTGGATTTCGACAAGAGTCGATACGCTATATTGTACAACATGTATGCGCGTTTCCGCAAAGCCTATTATGGACAGGACGATACGTATTTGGACATCGATGAATTCTCGAAAGCCGGTCCGTTCGTAGTCATAGATTGTTCGCGACAAAACGACTCTGTCAAGAGCGCCACCGTTGACGTGCCAATAGAATTTGATTGTAAGGAAAATATACCGGCCAACACCACCGCCTATTGTTTCATTATACACGATCGAATGGTCGAATATAATCCACTGAACAACATTGTGCGCAGACTCGTGTGAAAAGTTATAAATTAGACGTGTGTGAATGGGAACGTCAGTTTTCCGACGGTCGACGACGATGTCGAACGTACCAATTTTCGTCGACTTGCAAGGTTACGCGTTCAACAACATTTTTATCGTGAAAGAGGTAGCGGTACTTCGAGATGGCGAAACGCTATCTCATTACGTATTTCGTGAACACGTACCGTGGTATCTGTTGACGAAATCGGAAAAATCGCTGGCGTGTTGGTTATACGGATACACCACCACGGCTTCCGATGGGAAGATGGACACGTCTCGTACAGTCAGATGAAAAGTCTTATCAACAATGCCATTGGTACGGAACCGCCTCTGATATACGTGAAAGGACTCGAGAAGAAAATGTGGCTGTGCGAGATTTTGGAAGATGATGTAGAGATCGAAACGATCGATGTGGATTACGAAGATATCGCACGCCTGACGAACTTGGATGTAATCGGAACTTTGCGTTGTGGATATCACACGAGACATTGCGCTATGCGGAATGTTTGCAAATTGTACAAGTGGTGGTGGTTTGAGCGTAACAAACGTGTAAAACAACCATGATTTATTCTAATAAAATGATGTATATCACACTCGTATGACTTTTATTCCACCTTTTACCCGTTACATAATCCACCATGTAATATGACCTATCGCTTATATCGTACATCTTTCAGACATTTATTGAACGTATATTGAACGTCTATCGAACACCTATCGAACTACTTTTAACATCTATAGAACGTATATCGAACGCCTTTCGTACATCTTTGAACGTCTATCGTACGTCTTTGAACGTCTATCGTACATCTATTGTACGTCTTTGAACGTCTCTCGTACGTCTATCGAACGTCTGTTGTACGTCTTTGAACGTCTTTGAACGTCTCTCGTACGTCTATCGAACGTCTATTGTACGTCTTTGAACGTCTCTCGTACGTCTATCGAACGTCTATTGTACATCTTTTAACGTTTATTACTACAGCGAAATTGACGTTTTTGCGTCGAGCTGTATATAAGGTGTGCGGAAGAGAGTAATTTATCAGTTCAAAGTGTGCACGCGGCGGAGAAAAAAAGTATAGAAAATGGAGCGTGATCAGAATAGAAAAAATTCCGAATACGCGAAGTGTAAGGATTGCGGAGTGTACCACAAGCCGATAGCTGTGGTCGAGCCTCGTCCGAGGACGACTCAAGCGCCTCCCCCCGTTCCCCCTCGTAATCGTGAAAGGCGCTAGAGACTCAGTTGAAACAATTTTTAACATTTATCATACATTAATTTAACTTATCATGATTGTAATACATCCTTGTAAGATAAGTATTCACGTGTGTCGTACGTATCTTTTGTTTTTGCAGCAGTAGTTTGTAAATAATAGTAATACATCCTCGTGAGAGAAGAATTTCATGGGTGTCAAACTCATTATATGGAGTCGCTATGATATCTCTTATGAGATTTGTTTATGCCGCGGTAGTTTATACTAAATCTATCGACTGATATTCGGTTACTCGGGAGAAGAATTATGTTTCAAAATTATAAATTTGGAGTATGTTTGAAAAGATAACCCCCGTAGAGCGGTCACATAGATTTGCACCACATCTAAGGGACGTACTATAAAAATGTGTCGAAGGCTGGGATCGTCACAAGTCCACTCAAGCCATTTGAAATACGTAATACCGTCGCGAGTTAAAATGGCTGCACTTTACACTATTGAAATTCATGAAATCAGTGAATTGTTAATAAGTTTTATGGACCGGGTGAATGTGCTGCGCACATCAATATATCGCTTCGAAGACGTTGCACAAGAGGTGCAACAACAGGTACCCTATCCATTCAGAGTTGATTATGATATCCATGAAAATGGAAATGGTGTGATGTTGGTGTCAATGTAAGTATTGCTAGCTAATATTATGTATGAAATAATTACTTTCTATTCTTATATATATTTTGCTTACAGGCAGCATATACGGGAGGATCTCGTAATAGCCTTAAGGCAGGTTGAAATTTTAAATACACAGTTTCAACAAATGGAAAGCGATGCAGCGCGCACCGCTGAAGTATTGAGAGCGGTGAGAGAGGCGCTTTCTGCGGACGATGTTCAACCGTAAGTATTACATTCGATAAGTATCACACTTAATATTTTCAGATTATTAATAGAATTTTTCTGTTTCAGATGATGGTCCCACAATTTTTTTTTTTTTATTATATTATTATAGTTTTTATTATATTATTACAGTTTTTTTTTTTTTTTTTTATTATTATAGTTTTTATTTTATTTCACACACACACACACACACACACACACACACACACACACACACACACACACACACACACACATATGTATAGTACACACTTTTTAAATAAATATTATATTTTTTTATAAATATATTATTGTATTTTTTTTTTGCCTCCTCCTATCCTTGTGTTATACTATATTATAATATTATATACTACTTGAAATTAATTTTTTTAATAAATGTTATATTTTTTTTTTTGCCTTATCCCATCCTTGTGTTATACTATATTATAATATTATATACTACTTGAAATTAATTTTTTAATAAATGTTATATTTAATAATATTATATTTAATTATATTATATTTAATTATTAACTTTATAATTATTTGTTACAATTAGAAGGGAAAAATGATAGTCACCGGTTCGCTCGTTTCCTTCTATCATGTAGTGTAACATGACGCGCGCGCTTATCTCGCAGTAGGATAGGTCAGTGAATATGATGTGGTACAGGAAAGATGGTATAATAAAAATTAATTTAATGTTAAATAATATTTATTAAACAGATACATCTAATAAATACATTATGATAGTGAAAATATTTTAACAATAAAGCATGTGATATGCTAGAATTACTGCGATCCAAAGATCTGAGCTAACAGCTCACAATCGATTATATCATTCTTATCGAACGATTCGCTCTCACGTATCACCGCGATGGGGTCCTTCGCACCGTTCGCGATTTTTCGAAAGTGTGCGAACTTGGTGTCGACCATACCAGTGACGTTGTTCAACGATTGAGCGATATGATCCACACAATACTCGAGAGCGATTATGTTACATACGGTGTTGTGTGACATTACTAAACACACTGTTGATGTTTCCAGACGCAGTACTTTTAGATTGTTTATCTTTCCAAACCGTAGCGTGACATGTTCGATGGTTTGAGACGGTGCTTCGTTCGCATCATTGTTAAAGAAATGGTGGATGGCGTGTCGTTGGTCCAGGACGATCTTCCACATGTTGTATGTAAAATGTATCTCTTTGCCATGGTTGTCACCGAGAGCGATTTCTATGTGGCTCGGCGTAGAAACATTGATTCCAATATCCAGATATTTATAACCGGTTTTTGTCAACGGGTATCTTCTAGCTAAAATTCTGGGAGGCGTGATCATGCTTCCATCGATACTTGTCGAATTACTTTTATTTCTGTGGATAAAAGCTTGTATAAGTTTGAAATGTAACAATAGCAGTAAGTTTAAAAGTGTAAATAGTAATAGAGTCAACTTACACGTTGGGTGAGAATTTCCGCTTCTTCGCATCCACACCTTGCTGTTTGTCAGCCGGATTACTCATAGTTGTCTGTTGTACGGTAGAAAACATCGTTGCTATAATTCAGATGAAGCGTTGCAGCGATGTAGTGATTGTCCAAATGGTTTCGGATAACTGATGGTTCCTATTTTTTTTCCGCGAGCTTTTTATACCCGCTCGTCGCACACGACACTAATTAAAAATATCGATGATGTCACGCAAATTGAAATCTGGCAACATGGCGCCTAAAAGTGGCTGCCTAAGGGCCTATGATCTAAAAATAGCGATGATGTCACGCTAAAACCTGCACGAACCTGCAAAGGATATAAACAATTCTCGGAACTATAAATCATTTTTGTATAAACAATCCTTATCTCTCTATGACTCATGCTTATATAAACAATCCTTATCTTATCTTTTCCAGGAATTTATGTAATCCGATACCTTCCCCGCACCTCCCCCTCACCTCCCTTGTCACCCCCTCCACTCCAAAAGTGCTGACGCAGTGTAATCCGATACCCTTTGTATAAACAATCCTTATCTCTATATGACTCATGTTTATATAAACAATCCTTATCTTATCTCTTCCAGGAATCCTTATCTCTTCCAGGAATTTATGTAATCCGATACCTTCCCCTCTCCCCCGCACCTCCCTCGTCACCCCCTCCACGCCGAAATTACCCCCTCCCCTCATAAACAATGACGTCATTACCCCCTCCCCTCAACCTCTTCCCCCTGTAATCCGATACCTTCCCCTCTCCCCCGCACCTTCCTCGTCACCCCCTCCACGCCGAAATTACCCCCTCCCCTCCAAAACGATGACGTCATTACCCCCTCTCCTTCAAAACGATGACGTCATTACCCCCTCCCCTCCAAAACGATGACGTCATTACCCCCTCCCCTCCAAAACGATGACGTCATTACCCCCTCCCCTCCAAAACGATGACGTCATTACCCCCTCCCCCTCAACCTCTTCCCCCCCTTCACCCGCGCACCCCCTGAGATGCCTGAGTTAGAACCGGCATAGCTATACTACTGAAGCTTTTAGCCAGTTGTTCTTCTTTCATGAGACGAGGCAGCAGATTAGCTAATTTTTGTTCGTTTCTTGGTACTGAATCCCAAGCTGATATTACAGAACGAAAACTTGCTGGTAACGAATGCAGAATCTTCGTAATTATTGTTGTTTCATCTTGTTTATGGCCAACGTCTTCAAGTTGTCGAGCCATCTGTTCAACGTTACTGACGTGTTCCGACACCGTCATTTTATTTGGATCCATCTTATACTCGAAGAATCTTGCTAACAACAGATGCACGCTTGTTTCGTTCTTTTGCTCGTACAGAGCCTCAAGTCTCGTCCAGATTTCGTTTGAGGTTCTACAATTTACAATGTGACGTATCTGAGATAGCTCAAGCGACTGAGTCAATGCATACTTAGCTTTCTTATCTGTAGCATCCCAGTTTTCGAAACGTTCTTGTGGTCTGACATCCTTGCCACTCGCGACATCATATAATCCGTGATATTCGAGGAAGACTGACATCTGGTACTTCCACAGCCCGAAATCTGTTCCATTGAACTTCGTGACGGTAATTTTATCCATGGCTTTCCCTTTTTTTTTTTTTTTTTTTTGTAAGACAAACAGTTTTTCCTTAACTCAAGTGTGCGTAACTACAATGCACATAACCTATTCACTGGGCGTAGACGCGACCAACTGGGCCCATAACCTGTTACGGAAATGGATGTGAATAGGCTTGTATATTAAAAATGTCACCACTTTCGGTTGTAAGAAACTGAATTCCTTTTATTATTAGAATAAGCCAATACTTATATGCACAAAAAGGGGCGTTGTCAACCACCAACGTGTGTTCGAAGGTTTTACAGAGAGTCGACTGTACTAAACAAAAAAAAAGGTTATTATGCACGCCCGAAACAGCAGCGCGGAAACGAACGAAAAAGCGCCATCTAAAAGAAAACGAGTCGAATTATCTTCAACATTTTATATCTTAATCTGACATATTTCGATATAAAATTTAAATTAAAATATCTCTTTAAATTAAAATATTAAGTTATGGATAATCTTATCGTAATACTTTTATGATTAGAATAATGAGAAGTGGTAAAGAAAACGCATAATTGTTAAAAAAGTACATTGTAAATTACATACTTTTTCTTCAAAATAACAATGGGTTTTTTTACACGTATTGATTCGTTTTATTATTCTGCGCATAAAAATATTACGGTAAGATTATCGATAACTAAATATTTTAAGAAATTCTAGATTTTATATCAAAATATGTCATATCTCTCTCTCTCTTTTTCATGTTTGCGAAATTTTCGTAGTGCAACTTGGGGAAGTCAAATTCATTGACCCTTGGCACTTGGTGCAAGAAATACACGTAGCGCAACTCGGGGTATTCGAGTTCGTCAACTCTTGGGACCTGGTGCGAGGAATTCCCGTAGCGCAACTCGTAAAAGTCGAATTCGTCGACTCTTGGCACCTGGTGCGAAAAATTCCCGTAAATTTTAATGATAATGATAATACCCTGGGCCCCGTAAATTCTTTATCCGCTCCTGCGGACAGAGGAGAAGAATAAGGAGACGACGTTTCTTAATTTTTGCATTACCAACATCACTTTTTGACCGCTTGTATCTCCGGAACGGCTGGACTAATTTTAATTTTTTTTTTTTGCTCAAATTAGTCGTGGCAATGCCGCCATTAAGGATATACTATGTGTTTTTGTAAAATTTTTTATATTTTAGTTGCTACAAACCCCCGAAAAATCGACTTTGTGCGCGCAGGATAAGAGACTTAGTAGTGTCATTTTCTGAACTTTGCCAGAGACTCTTTTCTTAACTTAGTAGTGTCGTTTTTTGAACTTGGCCGGAGACACTACCGCGTCTCCTGATTGAAGATATAATATGAAGACATTAACATTTCTAGAGCTTCATAAAAACAATATATCCTGTCAATTTGTGTTGCTTCTATAAATAAATAGAACATTCGGCGTTCCGTATCATCTGTAACACACAATCAATCACGTACACATATAAAAATGTGACTGTAACTAAAAATTTTAAAACTAAGATAATTATAAAATAAAATAACATATTACCTATGATTAACAATGCATGGTGCAGCATGCAAATAGGTGCTTCTATTTCTTTCAAGGTTGTCCCCTCCTATACAATAAATTAGTTTACACTTATAAAGTCATATAATATACTTAACAAAGTTATATATATATATATATATGTTACATACATTATACTTATACATATATTATAATATACTTTCGCAATAATATATAATAATTACAAAATTACAATTTAAAAAAAAAATTTTGTAATTTTATAGCCAGAAATCAATAGCTTTCTACATCACCCGTGAGGCACTATTGTGGATGCATTTTTTTTTAAAGTGATTTCCCCAGTAGGCCTATTTCACTAAAAAATAATAAAGATTATGTAATATCTATGTAGATATGGCTTGGCAGGAAATTTTATATATGGCTTGGAGGATATTTTATATAGAAGAAAACAAAAGAGGAACAAATAAAAAAATCGAACGACTAGGAAGAAATCGAAATAATTAATTAGTAAAATTTTTATTAGATCTTTTTGGTCGTTTGCACGATTCTACTAAGAATGGTATATCCACAGAAATAGAAGAATAACTAGTTCGCATCAGAGAGGATAATGATGCATCGCTTAAAGAAGAACGTCTTTCCGATTTTATCAATTTCATTTTAGAGAAAGAACATTTGCACAAATATGTGGACTCAAAGATGGAGAAAATTCTAAGACCGAAAGTTCGAAGCATGGATAACACAATGCATCTAAAATTTTAAAAAATTCGATTCCTTTTTCTAATCGCGCCTTTAAAGTAACATCAGATTGTAAATCACAAAGTTCTTCCTGAAATTCGAGACTTTGTTCTTCGATTTGCACAGTAAGAGGATTCTCAAAAAGTATTAAATCCTTTCGTAGTATTTCAAAATCACTGAAACGCTTATTAAATTGACTTATTAAGGAATCAATTAAATATATTGGAGTTTTAAAATTACATTTAGTGCCATGTTCTTCAAAAATAATCTGGCAAGAAGGAAAAAAGTAAAAAATATTATTTTCTACACTGAGAAAAATCTCTCGGAAAAAACTAATACAATGTTGTAGACTTTATTTTGTCAGATAAGTAACTTTAAATTGTAATGTAATGGAAAATAGAAAATACACAGATTAGTTACAATTTTGTAGCAAATTTATTTTGTCAAATGCAAACACAAAAATTGTGACTCTGTGAAACAAACGCGCAAATAAATTTTATTAATAAAAAATAAAACATTTTTTTGCAGCGTTTTGGATAATTATAATACATTAAGAGTGATTTGTTATATACTGGTTATGAAATTGTGCTATAAAATTCAGATAAAATTTATTGCGTTAGTGTGTAGTGTTCTATAAAATAATATTCTTAATATTTAAAACAGCTAACATTAATTTATAATAACGTTTTACTTACTTTATCATATAGTTTATAGTCACTGTAAATATAATTTGTTCACTTTACTTTAAACATAAAAAATCAACTGCTTTACAATAATTGTTGATATTTTTTCTACAATTTGTCATAAAGGGCGGTATTCATAGTCCGTTCTTATATTCAAGATCGTCTTAAGCACGAACTTATATTCGCTCTCTTCGTCAGACACAATCTATGTGTGACGAAGAGAGCGAATATAAGTCCGTGCTTAAGACAATCTTAAATATAAGAACGGACTATGAATACCGGCCAAAATATTCTGGCGTCTGCGTAATACGAAGCTACGCGCAAGCACGCGAGGCTTTTTCCGGTCTGTTTCTGTTCTTCAGAGTTTAGCTCATTGTGTGTGGTTATGATTGTGTACCGATTATCGAGTGTTAAGAACTATTTTATTGTGATCTTATCCTATATCCACAATGGATTCTTTTGTAATGAACACATTAAAAGAATGGGGACTAGAAGAATTGATTCCAACATTTGCAGGTAAGTTCTAAAATGAGGCAATCAAATAAGATTGACACGCGACATTATTTAGGTTATAATTTTTGATATCACGTGGAAACTTTGCCGGTTCTGAATCATTTTATAATTTTTGTTCTAGCTCAAAAAATTGACACCGAGGTATTTAACACCCTTACCGACAATGATATTGAGAGCTTGATAAGTGAAGTGGGCACCAAAAGGAAATTTTTAAACAAGTATCAAAACTTAAAAAATTCTGTACTTCCTGTTACTGAAAAGGTAGGTTATAAGACATCAATGCGCATTTATCAACGCCCGCGTGTAGATGAAAATTGTGTACACCAAGGGCGGTATTCATAGTCCGTTCTTATATTCAAGATCGTCTTAAGCACGAACTTATATTCGCTCTCTTCGTCAGACACAATCTATGTGTGACGAAGAGAGCGAATATAAGTCCGTGCTTAAGACAATCTTAAATATAAGAACGGACTATGAATACCGGCCCAAGTCACAGAAATGCCTTTCAACATGAATTGCTGCATATAGGGATATATATTGTTATAACAATATATATCCCTATATGCAGCAATTCATGTTGGAAGGCATTTCTGTGACCTGATGTACATGCGTTAAGAAAAGTCCATCAAATATTTCGATCTTTCGAAAATCCTGAAATTTATATC
This sequence comes from Linepithema humile, assembly GCF_040581485.1. Taxonomy (NCBI): domain Eukaryota; kingdom Metazoa; phylum Arthropoda; class Insecta; order Hymenoptera; family Formicidae; genus Linepithema; species Linepithema humile. The sequence continues at coordinate 2,559,765 of NC_090135.1, forward strand.
CGCACGTTAATGAACGCGCAGAGATGACTTATCGTATGTGGGCAAGTCCGTAAAGCTACACGGAAATCCAGTGAAAAAATGAATGCACGTTGATAAATGCGCGTAGATATCTTAAGATATCTCTCTTCGTATGTGGTTTGGAAATATTTTTATAAATATATGTTATTACTATTTGGCTTGCTAAATACTTTTATACTATTACAAATTTTATGAGATTTTGATACATTTCTTTAAAATTTATCTCCGTTAATCAACAGTAATTTTTGTCGAAAATCTAATATCTATGATTTAATAAATTATTTATTGAACTATACGCAAAATTGTTTTCCTAAAAATAATTTCTTATTACATATATAAATACATTATTATTACTTTTTATTACTTTGAAATTTCACTTTACTTCACTTTAATTCACTAAACATATGTTCAATTTCTATTAAATGATTAAGTTCACTATGATCATATTAAGAGAAATAATTAAAATAATCGAAGAACTCTCGAATATTTAATAATAAACACGTACTTTTATTATTTTTATTTTAAATACGCAAAGAAGATTGTCTGATTACGGTATATACTTAGAAACCTGAATTTAGTGTCATAATAAGAAAATTCAAAAATAAAATAACGGATTAAATTTATAAAAAATTGTTTAAATTGCATGAAAATTTATATCTGGGGGTTCTTGGTATCAATAATTTCAAATTCTATGTCCAAATTGTAAAAATAAAAAAGAAAGCTGATTTAAAAAGACGTTCGAATTTTCGAAAATTGTTCGAATTGCGCGAAAATTCATATTTGGGTTTGTGGTACCGCTGATTTTTAAATCAATTTCCAAAATTTAAAAATCAAGAACAAAATAGCGTTCTGGTTCCTATATTCTAAAATTTTTTTTTACATTTATTTTTATTTTCAGATTTTTAGTGAGATAATCTTTGATACTGACTGGGCACTCATCTAGCACGACAATTTCATCGTCGCTATCTGATATAAATCCAAGTCCATCAACTTCCAGTGTTCCATCAGAGGATGAAGAAATTCTGATTAATGAAAAGAAGTGTTTAAATAAGGCTACAGTGGGTTTACCACGTAAAATATATGCTAACCAAAACTGTAATTCTGTAAGTTATGCTCACATACACATACACGTAAAAATCGGTAAACTTATACACTTTTTCCCATTAGACTGTTCTGAGACTAATAAATACCACTGATGAAGGACAACTTATCAAGGCTAGTTACGGTAAAAACAGCGTTTTCCTGAGGAATAAACTGGCAGAGCTTATAGTTAAGCATAAACTAGTAGGAAATAAAGACGCTAGGTATGTAACTAATATATTTATCATTAATATGTTAACATTATATAACATATGTTATAATATAAATAATAATAAATTTTAATACATTTTGACATCTTATTTTTTTAGAATCTCGACTGAAAGATTTACTCAACTGGCAAAGGAAATAAGCGAAGTGTTTTTACATGAAAATCCAAGCATTTATTACGTACCATATGTAAATGTGAAAGGAAAACCTAAAGCAGCCCGAGGAAAATTATGGAGTGCTTATACATACTTAAGAAAACTTTATAAAAAATTAGGCCTTATTCATACTACTACAGAAGGTAAAATAAATTAAAAGACTATTTATATACTAACGAAAAGTTTATAGGAATAATTATGGTCTCACTTTTTCAATATATTAGTAGATATTATATATACATTGAAATATATGCATCTAAACGCTAGCTAATAAAAATGCGGTTTCTTTACTTATATAATAGAAAACGCATTTTATTTAATACGAATAGGTGCTTAAGTATTTGTATATTTTTAACTATTTTTATAAACGTAAAAAATGTTTTTATTTTACTTTTTAGATCAAGAAAAAGAAATCAACTTAGCAAATCTTTTAACAGACGTGGAAGCTGAAGATTGTTTGTTATGGCTACAAAATAATTCAGAACCATTCACAACAGTTCAACAATATTGGGGTAAAACTGTAGTACAACGAAAGGCAGTAAATAATGGGACTATACATGAGTATTTCAACAAATTTCCTTGCCTCAAATTACCTTTGGGATATACCTTGGTAAGAAAATTAAAGTTAGCGCTAAATATTTGTATTTACCTAAATTTTGTTTTTAGTTGGAACAAGATTTTGACTTTTACAACCCCGATAAAAAAAACTGTTTGCTTTCTAAATGGTCGCAGTTTGCTACAGCGCTGTTGAAGTTAGCAGAAAACAAGACGGATTCTTACTTAAAGGAGCTTGTTAAAGAATATAAAGAAAAGTTCCCAAATAATAATCCAGAAGATAGTAAGTTTAAATGTTGCGTAAGAAATATATTTTATTTTAATTGTGATTTGTATTTTAAAGGTCGCGCTAAAGAAATATTTGCCTTGAGCATCTTGCCCTTATTTTTTCCGTGCAGTTACTTAAAATGCAAGAGGGCAGGTACAAATAGATGGAGGCCTTCAAAAATTGAAATGAGAAAGGAATTTTTACTTTACGTGAAGGTATTCTTTTGTATACTATTTTAGTATTTACATTTTGTATATTTACTTGTACACTTTGTATACTTTTGTATATTTTTAATTTTTATATAAAAACACATTTTCAGGTTGCTGGCGACTTACAAAGAGAACTACAGACACGACAGGACAAACTGGCCAGTTTTCATCTAACGGCACAGCCATTACCTATTATTGTTGGCTCTGATATTGGCACTATAGAAAGTTGCTACGTCAGTGTGAACGATATTTTATATAAAGTAGACACACCACTACGGGCCATAGATCTGTGCTTCACAATTTTTCATGTTATGAATGCCAGTTATCCTCCGGAAGCTGAAACTGCATGGACATTTATTGAGCAAGTTGTGTACAACTTCCCGAAAACCAAAACGTATGTTTCTGTTACTTCTTTGATGTCAGATGTTTTGAAATTGAATAGTGAGAACTGAGTATTAATTTAGGGTTAACATTTTTAAGTGTTTTGATTTAAAAGTTTTAATTTAGAGTTACATTTTGATATTTTTAAGTTTTTTTGATGCGAAATTATTAGATATTAATGATGATTTGTTTTATTTGTGATCAAATGTTTTTATTGCCAAAAACATAAATATATCATTTGAAACATGAGCATGGGCGCCTGGATCAATTTAACTGTAAAGAAAACAACTGTAAAAGATCATTCAGCTCATTAAATTTATTTAGAAAACACATTGCCAGTGTGCATGAAAGTTCAGTTAATCTAAATAATTGTAATAAAAACAGAAAACAAGGCAATACAATTGAATTTCAGACAAGCTCCGAAGTATCTACGCAGTTGAATGCTAACAATTTACAAGAAGTTCCTTCTCTTCTCGAGACGTTAACTACATTTCATGACGCATTAAGTAATAACCACAATAGCAGCATAATTCAATTTATTGCAAATTTATATAATAACTCATTGATTTCTAGAAGTTTTGTTCAAGAAGTTGTTGACTCAGTAAAAAATATATTCTGTTCTGGCGTTATATGTAATATAAAGCGAGTGGTTTCTGATAGGTTACAAAGTTTGAACGAAGATCCCGATATTATTAATGCTGTAATGAGTATGTTTGAAACAATAGAAAATTCTTTTAATCATGTAAATACTGAATATAAGCGATTACAATACTTTAAGTCTTCGGGACAATATGTGCCCCCACGCAGCTTTGTAATTGGACAACGTACAATTGAAAAACGTATTAGTGGTAATGTAATTTTAGAACCTGCGCTAGTATTTGGTCAAATTATTGAAATAAGACAAGTCCTCACTTTATTATTTCAAAGACCAAATTTTTTACATTTAATGAAAAGTCACTATAATGAATTGATGTCAAATAATATTTAACACATATAAAGGAATGGCTCAAATGATAACAATCAATTAATATAATAGAAAGGCATAGAGAGCCGTCGCGGGATGTTAGTGCAAAATTATAATTTTTCTTAAAGAAATTAATTTGTTAGTCTACGTGAGACAGTTAAATTTGTACACCGATCTCTGGTTCGAGATACTTAAAGTGTACGAAAATTTTAGTACATTGTTCTCACATATGGAGAATCAGTATGTACTGATAGGAATTATTAGAAAGAAGGGAATAGAGAAAAAATATCAGGGCGCGAGTGGCTAAGCCGGGAATTGAACCCGGGTCTTCCGCTTGCCGGGCGAATGTTCTACCACTAAACTACTCAGACCCCACGCTTCTAACATTTATTTCTCTTAGTTTAGGAAATCAACAAATCTGTAGGACATAAACGCGTCATAATGCCCGCGTGATTTAAAACAATTTAACACATATAAAGGAATGGCTCAAATGATAACAATCAATTAATATAATAGAAAGGCATAGAGAGCCACTCGCGCCCTGATATTTTTTCTCTATTCCCTTCTTTCTAATAATTCCTATCAGTACATACTGATTCTCCATATGTGAGAACAATGTACTAAAATTTTCGTACACTTTAAGTATCTCGAACCAGAGATCGGTGTACAAATTTAACTGTCTCACGTAGACTAACAAATTAATTTCTTTAAGAAAAATTATAATTTCGCACTAACATCCCGCGACGGCTCTCTATGCCTTTCAAATAATATTGTTTACAATAATTTTGTTCAAGGTCAGCTGTGGAAGTCGCAAGTTTTATATTTTGGTAATAAAACTGTATTTCCGATGTTCATTTATTTTGATGATTATGAAACCGGTAACGCACTTGGTTCTCATTCAGGCAAAAACAAATTAGGAGCTGTGTATTTTTCTCTACCTTCAATTCCACAAGAGTTAAAGTCATCGTTAACTAATATTTATTTATTTGCATTGTTTAAATTAGAGGATAGAAAAACTTTTGAAAATGCGGCAGTATTTGGTGAGCTTATATCAGAAATCAAAGTGCTAGAAGAAAAGGGCATTACCATTAATATAAATGGATCAGTGGAAAGAATTTACTTTAAGTTAAGTTTAATCATAGGCGACAATCTAGGAATGCATACGTTGTTAGGATTAACTGAAAGTTTTTCTTCTAACTTTAGATGCCGCTTCTGCAAGATCAAAAAAGTTGATTCATACCGTATGTGTACTGAAGACGAAACTTTACTTCGTACACATGAAAACTATGAACATGATCTAATTACAAATGACGTTTCAAAAACTGGTATAAAGGAACCGTGCATATGGCATCAACTCAGTAATTTTCATCTTACACGAAATTATTGTGTTGATATAATGCATGATCTCTTTGAAGATGTGTGTAATTATAACTTAACTTCTTTATTGCATAATTTAATTTTTGATTTAAAATTGTTTTCGTTACGTACTTTAAATGAAAGAGTTAAATGTTTTGGTTATAATGACATTGAAATTTCTAACAAACCACCACCAATTACTTCTGACAATTTAAAAGAAGGAATACGAATGTCAGCAAGCGAAATGCTTTGTTTCTCTAGATATTTAGGTATTATGATTGGAGATCTAGTTCCTATTAATTTACCTATCTGGCAGGTATGGTGTACTCTAAGAGAAATTATTGACATAGTAACTGCTCCAAATCTCCATTTTTCGGAACATGTTCGTTTAAAAGTTGCAATTGAGGAACACAATAATTTATATGTACAATTTTTTGGACGACTGAAACCAAAACATCATCACCTTCTTCATTATCATACAGTATTAAAAATGTCGGGACCTTTAGTTCATCTTTGGAGCATGCGTTCAGAACAAAAACACCGCGAATCTAAAATGACTTCAAACGTTTCGTGTAATTTCAAAAATATTGCATACACATTGGCAATGAAAGCGCAACTAAAATTATGTCATCAATTATTGTCCAGTTCAGCTTCTAATATGGTGTTTGGGGAATTGGAGCCATTAAATTTTGATTTATATATTAAATATTTCTCAAACCTTGATAGTGGTAAATTACATCTAGTAAAATGGGTTAATGTAAATGGTACAAAATACACTTTTGACACAATTCTGGCATTGGACTGTTTGGAAAATATGCCTCTTTTTGGTGCCATTAAATACATTGTTTTGTTTTCCGAAGTGGAAATATATTTTGTATGTAATACTCCTAGGTCTACGGCATTTGATAGCCATACTCATGCATATGAAATTGCATGTTCAACAATAAATGAAACAAACTCCCTATTCGTTAAGAAATATTCAGAACTACACGATTATGTACCTTGTTTGTTAAGTAAAACTTCAAATAAATATTTAATTTGTACGAGGTGGGCCTTATAATAGACACCTATCTATATTTTTATATGTAATCCCAGTCTGTTATACGCAATTTTGTATGTTTATTTTATATTTTGTGTTTATATAAATTATTTTTTTACTTATATGTAAGGTTATCAAAGTTTGTAATATGTAAAACTTTTGCGTAGGCATTTATATCTAAATATATTTTATTCATTAAAAATATATTTCTTATTACTTCCTCATACATTCCATAGTACAAATTGTAAAAATATCTTCTACAATTAAATGTAGAAACATATAAAATGCTAGATGATTATTACTATTAATTTTATTTAGTACTTTTACAATTTGTAGCAATCGATATTTTATTTTGCTACAATAGTTTTACATTATAATTTCTTTATAGAATTTTGTTTTATAAGTTGTAATAAATGCTCTACACAAAAGCATTTATAGACCTACAAGTTGAGTTAAATGTTGCTATAAATTATTATTATAGTTTACATACATGCCTATAAGTATTTACTACAACTTATTGCGCGAAGTTCTATTAAATGTGGTAGATTTTTTAAGTCAACCGCTACTATATTTTCACAACAAATACAATAAATTGCAATAAAATTATTTAAAATTACATCTTTTAGCTTTTGTTGATACTGGAATATTTTACAATCTTAAGCAGTTTGTCAATTGATTTAAGACAGGTTTTTTAGAACAATTTTTTAGACTCATTTATTACAATTTATCTCTGTCCCTATTTGTATTATTATTTGTAGAAGAGTATTTTACAATTGTACTATCTGGTGCTACATTTTTTTCTGAGTGTAGATAATTTTTAAATAACTGCAGTTTTCTGCGAAAAGAATCGATATGACTTAATAGTTGAGAAATAATTTGGTCAGTCTTTTGCAACTTTACATTTAAAATATTTAAATGATTCGTTACATCAGTAATTAAAGCAAGTTCGCACAGCAAGTCTAAATCTTCGAAAAAAATTTGAATTTATTATATTTTACAGGTAATTGTTCTTGCAAGAAAAGGAAGATCTCTTTTCTTATTGCAAAGAACTTTTCTAAACATTTTCCTGCACTGAGCCATCGAACTTCGCAATGCAAAGGTACATCTGTATAAACAGCGTTATGTTCCTCGAGAAAGTGTTGAAATTTTCGATGAGAAAGGAATTTTTTACCGCCTTTAATTACATTCGTAATTTTTGTCACGGTTTGCATTGCAGTGCATAGTTTCACATCTTTCCCACATAACGCTTCTTGATGAATTATGCAATGAATAACAGGGAATTTTAAATTTTGTTGCTTTAACTGACCGAAGAATCCATTTTTCGAACCTATCATTGCTTTTGCGCCATCAGTAACGATAGCTGAACATTTAGAAAAATCGATGCCAAATTTTTGTGGGGGGGGGGGGGTTTGATTAACAGCCGTGAAAATATCAATACCCGTTGTTCTGTTATGTAGTAGGACAAAATCTAAGAGCGCCTCGACATGTGAAAAATCGTTTTGCACGATTCGAGCAAAAATACTCAATTGACTTACATGCCGATTATCGGTGCTCTCATCGAGACATAACGAGAAGAAAGAACAAGATTCTAATAAAGATTTTAATTTTTCTAACAAAGAAGCAATATTGTCTATTCGAGATTTTATCGTTTTGTCAGTTAAAGGAATGCTAGTAGCTTCTTCAAGAGTCAAGAAATTTCCAAATGACTTCACTGCTGCGATGAGGCATTTCTTTATAAAATTTCCTTCACAAAATAACTTACAATTAGAATTTTTTGCGATGAGATTAGAAATAGCATACAATGCTGCAAGAGCTTGTGCCGAAGACGTAGCGTTATCGATATTTGAACTACGAACTTCCTGATGAATTAATTTTAATCCTTCTATTAAATTAGATTTCTCCTCGTCCACATATTTTGAATACTCATTAGAATGTTTATTTTTATAATACCTATAAACAACAAACTTTTTAACAGTATCAGGTTGATAACCACACAAAAGACAGGTGGTTTTATTATCAATACAAGTAAAAAAAACTTCTTCCCATACCTTATCAAAAAATTAATAGTATCTCTGCTCGCCATCCATTGCTTACAATCAGTATCACTTACACTATTACACTCACTATCACAATCATTACCACAATCACAATCACAATCACTATCACAGTCACTATTACTATTATGCAAATACCACTTATCGTTTTTTCTAATATGAATCTTTAAAACGCTCACATAAGACTTTTAACTAGCGTCACTGGTTATCGTTGAGAAACAACCGAGGAGACAATAATAAAACAATTGCACATCAATGCTACCGCAGTAGGAGTACGCGCCTAAAGTTAAGTCGCGGAATTGAAAAATCCATATTAAATTAAAAGATTCATATTACAAGACAGAAAATGCTATTTGCATAATAATGATAGTCATTATGATATTGATAATGATAGTAATTGCTGGATTTACTTGAAAAATTGATAATGAGTAAAGATTCGTGTAACTCTTTGATAAGATATAAAAAAAATTTTTTTAATTCTATTTGTAATAAAACTACTTGTTTTCTATGAGTGTTATCAATTCTCTCTTGTTCAAAAATATATTCTTTATAGATATAAAAATAAATATTGTAATGATAATTTAAAACATGTGGACGAGAAAAAATCTAATTTAATTGAAAGATTAAAATTAATTATCAAGAAAGTCGAGTTCAAATATCAATAATGCTACATTTTCAGCTGGTTGAAGTTTGGAACGTTCCTGGAACGATTTTTTAAAAATAATTTGTCGCTCTTGTCCTTTTGCAGGGAGGAAGTTTTGAGACCCACAAACAAAGTACAAAAAAGACCGATCCAATACATGCGTCGGAAGACATCCTTATACCGAAAAACCACCCCCAAAATCACTTAAACAATTCTAGCCAAGCTAAAAATGATTTGTCGCTCTTTTCCTTCTGCACGGAGAAAGTTCCGAGGCCCTCACATCCCGAGTCGAAATTTTTAGCCTAGATTAAACCTACAAGTTTTGTCGAATTTGAAGAACCAATGTAAGCTTTAATTCATATATATAGATATAACATTACATTGGCTATTGCCCTCCTTTGATACTAAAAATTGTTACTTATTGCCGTTTTTTCCATGTGGAAGCTCAAAAGAGTACCTACTGAGAACCTCTAAAAAGGCTCCAGGTTCTATAAATATGTATTTCTAGAAAATAAATATTCAAAATTACTTAATAATCTATTATCTCATATACTCTACTTGCATTTAATGTATGGATCTTGATTTCAATAAACAATATATTAATTATTATAATTTGCTTAACTGTAAATAGACTGCTATAAGCAAATATTATATAAATAATATTCACTTATCTCTTACATATCTATCTGCAGTTAAGTAAATTACATAATTAATGTATTGCGCTTATTGAAATTAAGATATGCATTAAATACAAGTAAATGTGGTAATAGAATATTAAATAATTTCGAATTATAGGTCAAATATGTAATAAAATATTAAATAAAATTTTGAATTTTAATTGTTTTTTGTTTATTCGAATAAATTTTTAGTTATTTATAATACTAAATATAATACTGAGTTGCACTTAATTTTTTAAAATATTTTTTACTATTTATTTGTTATTATTTATTTTATATTATAACATTTATTATATTAATCTGAAATAATAGAAATTGAACTCAATTATAGATTAAATATTAATATTTTTATTGCTAGAAATTTCGATAAGATTTGGAGATTCAAAAGAGGTAGGAGTTGTAAGAACGAATGTAGGAATTGTATATTTAACATCAATAAAAATAAGGATTTTCTAGGACAACAAGATTAAAGAAAGGCCAAAAGAAGACATAACACTTTCAAGATAGAACTTGTAGGTCAAGGAACATTATTAGAGGCACAAATAACCATGTATGAGGTTTATAGTAGGTTTTAAATTTCGACTCGGGATGACATGCAAAAGAGACCGATTCGATATATGTGTTGGAAGACACCCTTATACCCGAAAAACCACCCCCAAAATCACTTAAACCATTCTCCTCAAGCTCAAAATGATTTGTTGCTCTGTTTCTTCCGCAGGGAGGAAGTTTCGAGGCCCTCACACGACATACAAAAGAAACCGATTTGATACATGCGTCGGAAAACACCCTTGCACTCGAAAGACGGGTATTTCATGGCAGGTATAAGAAATGTAAACAAACATCGCCACGGTGTCGGACGGGAAGATAGAACTATGACCAAGAGACCTGTGAGCGGGCGTCTGGCAAGTATGGGAGAACAAAAGAATGACGTCACGGAGTCAACGGTCACGAGGTTTTTAGTCTGCTAGTCCGATATTCGACGAGATTTGAGAGTAATGATTAAGAGGTCCCCTGTGCAACGGTATAGAGCGTGCGCCGGGCATGTATAGCGAACAGAAGAATGACGCCGCAGCGATGAATGATCCGGCGACTTTTAGTCTGATATTTGGCGTGATGATTAAGGGTGCCGCGTGCGCGATATCGCGTGAACGGAGTGAGCGTCAGCCACCCGTTTTTGCAGATTGAGCGCGCTGTATAGATTGACGATGGCGAGTGGAGCATGCAGGAACATGCGAAAAGGGAAAGGAAACGAACGCAAGAAATAGAATACAAAATTTATTTGAAATTTTTCGTAAGAATGCATAATTGAACAGACAAAATACAAAAATAAGTTTATACATTTTATAATTTTCAATAGAATCAAATTTAATTATGAATTATAAAAGTATACATTAATGTATAAATTATAATTTTCGTTGAAATCTAATTATATGTACAATTCGATCGAAGTAAAGCGCGATTAATTCGAAAAATACAATTTCAAATTGATCATCGAGAAATGTTAAATCTTTAAGTTGCGTACGTACATTAGTTTGTATTTCGTGACAATTAGATTTGAACGCGAGTTTTATAATATCGTTTTCGATATAATCCACGGTAGGTAGTCTTATTTGTATTTCATTAATAAGGTATTTAGCACAATCACTGGCACTAATGGTAATTATATTCAGTCGATTCAAACTAGCGTTTACACAATCGAGTATATTTTCTAGTCCCAGAAAACTAGCTCTCTGCATTGCTATAGCGGCCGAATAAGTCCGTCGTTTCTTCGGAGCATAAATTTCTTCTTTAGTCGTGGTATTTTTCAAAGGTTGAACTTCTTGCCCGTTTTCTCGATGTGATAATAACAATGCTCTTGCTCCATAAGCAGTGGTGAAATTTATAATTATTTTGTTGATAATAATCGAGTTTGGCATAATATTATTTCCATTTAAGTAATCTGACATTTGCTTCATATTTTCTTGAAATTTTTGCCATTCCACCATGTTGAAGCAAATACCATCAGCTCTCTTGGATGAAAATTTAACGAAAGGTTGAAAATCGAGGTCGTCGTCGTTGATTGAAGTTTGCAGCCCGATATGAATTTTCTTCGTATAAGAAAAATTTAATCCATATGTTGTAAATAACAGCATGCAATTCTGCACAATTTTTTCCGCGATGTCGCATCTTGCTTTGGAAGTGTCACTGCACTTTGTCGGTTTTTCGGATTTCACAATTTCCTGGCGTTTATCCATGATACTGATTTTTATACGCAAACGCGAAACAAAAATACGAAAACTGAAACTTGTTCGCTGCTGAACTTGTAGGTTCGAATGCTAGGAGACGAATAAGAAAAATTTTACAATCAGATTAATATAACATTATATAATTAATTATATAATATTATATTAATATAATATATTATAATTATTAATATAATATTATATTATTAATATAATATTATATTATTAATATTATATTATATCAGATTAATATAATAAATGTTATAATCAGAGGCGGACTGGACAGGAGAGATACCGAGAAATTTCTCGGGGGGCCCCATGTTTTTGGAGGCCCCAGTGGCCCCCAAATCCAAATTTTTTTTAAAAATTTTTTATGCAAGAAATTAATAATCTAAATTCTAAATTATCAGACTGCGACAGTTGAATAACGACGTGCTTTCCTTCTCTAACCAAAATAGCGCTGAGCACGAGTTAGCGTTAGTCAACTATCTGTAGTGCGTCACTGTCTTTCGTGTTCTCCTTTCATTTTTTTATAATTCGTCTGAAAGGTTATGGCAACTGACAATTTATAAAAGAATATTTACTAAAAGTCAAAGAAATATTATTTTATTATTAAATAAAATACATGCACTATACATGGTTATTTATTTTACATATGCCTACCTTTACTACAATACAAAAAAATTTACAATAAAAACAACAACAAACAAATTAAAAGACAAAATATCTCCAAATTTCATTAAAACACGTTAGACCTTAAACTAAAAAAATTTTTTGCCGCGGCGCTTTAGAGTGGGGGCCCTTTTTACAAATTTTCTCGATGGGCCCTGGTGTTCCAGTCCGATCCTGGTTATAATATAAAATAAATAATAACAAATGAATAGTAAAAAATATTTTAAAAAATTAAATGCAACTCAGTATTATATTTAGTATTATAAATAACTAAAAATTTATTCGAATAAACAAAAAACAATTGAAATTCAAAATTTTATTTAATATTTTATTACATATCTGACCTATAATTTGAAATTATTTAATATTCTATTACCACATTTACTTTATTTATATTTAATGCATATTTTAATTTCAATAAGCGCAATACATTAATTATGTAATTTACTTAACTGCAGATAGATATGTAAGAGATAAGTGAATATTATTTATATAATACTTGCTTATAGTAGCCTATTTACAGTTAAGCAAATTATAATAATTAATATATTGTTTATTGAAATCAAGATCCATACATTAAATGCAAGTAGAGCATATGAGATAATAGATTATTAAGTAATTTTGAATATTTATTTTCTAGAAATACATATTTATAGAACCTGGAGCCTTTTTAGAGGTTCTCAGTAGGTACTCTTTTGAGCTTCCACATGGAAAAAACGGCAATAAGTAACAATTTTTAGTATCAAAGGAGGGCAATAGCCAATGTAATGTTATATCTATATATATGAATTAAAGCTTACATTGGTTCTCCAAATTCGACAAAACTTGTAGGTTTAATCTAGGCTAAAAATTTCGACTCGGGTTGTCGATCTTGTGAGCAACGAATCGACGAGTCAACCGTCGTCGCCTCCTCACGAAGCGAGCTCATTCGATGAGGAGGAAATATTCAGTCCTTTATACAGTAAGTAATAAGAAAAGTTATCTTAGCAGAATTATAAAATAACTAAAAATTTGAAAAATTAATAACGTAAATTTTTAGATAACAACCGGGACAGTCAACAGAGAATAATATTACCCGTGACTGACGAAGACGACGAAGAGGAAGAGAAGGAGGAAGAGGAAGAGCAGGAAGACGAAGAAGAAGAAGAGCAAGAGGAAAAAGAACAGGAGGAGGAAAAGCAGGAAGAGGAATTACAGGCTGAGAAAGAGGAGAGGAATTATGAAGGAGGAGATGAGGAAAGCCATGAGCAAGACGGATGGGGAATGAGTGACAGAGGTAAGAAAGATTGAAAATTTTTACAGTTGCTTTTATGCTCGAATTTTATTTTTTAAACATTAAATTTTTCACAGGATACAATCCCCCTGTGATTTCTTACTCTTCCGATTACAATTATCAAACACGGGTGTGAAATAAAAAGAAAAAAATCTAGAGATGAGTTGATTTAACATTACAAATTTTTCGATTTTATTGCAAATAAAATTCGAGCATAAAAATATAAAATATAATATTTTATCAAATTTTTTAATTAATTTGTTAATTTTTTAATTTCGACTTTTGCAGTTTAAACAGGTGGAGAGAAGAGTCGGAGGAAACTCGGTCGGGCGAGGAATCGATTGGCGAAACCGACGACTTCGAAAGCGCGCCGCAGGAGCCTCGTGAGGAAAGAACGAAGGAGGAGGAGGAGGAGGAGGAAACGAGGCAAGCGGAGGATATCGATGCAGCAGCGACGGCGGAAAGGCGTCGGAATAATAATCAGGTCGGCGATAATTTTAATTATATAGAATTAGTATCCGAAAACACACGTAGGTTTAGAAATTTTGGGATAGAGGGTAGAGAGGCTAGATTCCGTACTGCCATTTCCCGAGGAAGGAGGGGAGGTTTACACGCGATTGGAAAATGCGTTTCGTGAAATTCACTCTTACGCGATATTTTCATGCGTAGCGGGAGATTATGTTGGATTGTCTTTCGACAATGATTTTCTCTGATTCTCTTTCTCACGGCCCCGCGGGAATATCGTTCCGTCCGGCGAACGATTTGACTCGCGAGAACATTTGGAATCTCGTGAGTTTATTAGCTCAGAGTTCAGGGGGGTAAACGTAGCGCAAGAGTTCAATATCCGCGTTTTTCGTATCACCTTTCACGTGGGACGTGGATATAACACGATAGATATTGTTGCTAAACGCTCGATTTTAACAATAAGTAGCACCGATAATCTGTGTTTTCCTCGCGCGCTCGTGACGGCGCAAATTTATAACGAGCGTGGAAATGTACGTACGGGCGAGTTGCATGCGAGATGGAACGCAGTGAGAATACGAAATTCGTCGTTACAACGCGAACTTGCCCGCGAGTTGACGAAAAAAGTTGGTATCGATTCCGGAAGTTGGCTGCGGAATTAAAGAAATCAAACATTTCCAACAATATTTAGCCGCGGAAAATTTCGCAATATAAGTTTATAATTCCGATACTTTTGGTCGCGGGGGTAAACCATTATTCGACGGAACAGCGGTACTAGCCTCTCTACATCGAGAACCTATATCTCGATTATATATTATATTTGTCGCCGAATCGCGTCATTATAGCGTAATTTTAAATTTAAGAGCCACTGCTGGAAGTAGAGGGTATTGCATTCCGTGCAACGTAGCTTATCGCAGCGACGCGAAAGAACATCGATGAGTAGTTATACTATGGGGGTTCTAACTCAGGAGCAATGAGGGGGGTGCGGGTGAAGAGGGGAAGAGGGATATCGGATAACAGTGGAGGGGGTAATGACGTCATCGTTTTTGGAGGAGAGGGGGTAAATGTGGAGTGGTAGGGGTATTAGATTACAATAATTCCCGGAAGATAAGGATTGTTAATACAAATTGTAGGCATCGCGAGATAAGGATTCCCGGAAAAAATAAGGATTGTTTATTGGAAAGAGAACTGTTTATTGGTGCAGGTTTTTTTTTCTACGCATCGAAGTAGAGCGCCATGTTGTCAGAATCATTATGTTTATAGTATGCAGGTTCGTGCAGATTTACGGATTGCGTCATCGCTGTATTTAGAACAAAGAGGCAGCATTTGAGCGCCATTTCTTAGAGGGTGTGATAAGGATTGTTAATACAAATTGTAGGCATCGCGAGATAAGGATTCCCGGAAAAGATAAGGATTGTTAATACAAATATGAGCCATCGATAGTTTTAATCAATTTTGTATGCAACAAGCGGGTATATAAAGCAAGTGAAAAAGAATAGGAACCATCAGTCGTTCGAAATCATTGAGAAAATAACTAGTTCGCTGTGTCGTTTAGTAGCAACGATGTTTTGCACCATGTCAACCGTGAATAATCAGATCAACGAGCAGCAGAGTGCGAAGAAGCTGTAATTACCCAACGAGTATGTCGTTTCTTTAGCTACATCTTTAAACTTAATTGTTATACTTTTAAACTAACAATTTATTTTTTTACAGAAAACAAAAAAGTAATATGTCAAAGATGGAAAAAGAATCATCTAGGATCTTGGTTAGAAGATACCCGTTGACAAAAACCAGTTACAAATATCTCGACATCGGAATCAACGTCTCAACGCCGAGCCGTGTGGAAATCGCTCTCGGTGACAACCATGGCAAGGAGCTACGTCTATCATACGACGTATGGAAAGAACTCATGAATCAACGGAGCATCATCGCCAACTTCTTTAAGAATGATGCGGACGAAGCACCGTCTCAGACCGTTGGACACTGCACGTTAAGTTTTGGAAAAATGAACAACCTAAAAGTAATGCGCCTGGCAACATCAGCATTATGTTTAATTATGTCAAACCGAACCGTGTGTAACATGTTTGCACTTGAATATTGCGTAGACTGTATCAATCATTCGTTGAACAACATCACCGGTACGGTTGATGTCAAGTTCGCACACTTTTCAGAAATCGCGAGGAATGCGAAGGACCCCGATCACATGGCGATTCGCAAAAGCGATTTATTCGATAAGAATAATATAATTGATTGTGAACTGGTGACTCAGGTCTTTGCGGAGTTGTAACAATACATATTAATAAATATTATTTCAACTGTAATTAAAATTTTTTATTATTTTTCCGTGCCATCTTATCCGCTATACCGACTTATCCTACAACGCGCGCATCAAAGTAGAGCGCCTGTTTAAATTGCATCATCATGTTTGGAGGAGAGGGGGTAAATTCGGAGTGGTGGGGATATCATATTACAATAATTCCCGGAAAAGAAAAGATAAGGATTGTTTATACAAATTGTAGACAGCGCCATGTTGTCGGAATGCATCATCGTTATGCTTATAGTTGGTGTCGTGTGCAACAAACGGGTATATAAAGCGAGTGAGAAAAAAAAACGACTAATCACAGTTGTTCAAAATGGAAAAGGAGCGCGATCTTACCGTACGAGCAGCGAATATCAAAACGACGGGAGAGTTCCTTGCATGGGACTACGAGTGCAACGAGTACCTCGATTCTCTCAAGGAACAATGTCGTAAGAGGCAACGCACCGGAGTAGTCAACTCTCTGGTGGCGCAAATTGCGCGTCTGGAGGGTGTGAGGGACGCCCTGCACGAACGTTTTGTGCCCGTCGGTGCCGGATACGGTGGATACGAGAAGAAGGGCTACACGTGGAAGGAGATCGAGACGGCGTTTAGGAACCGTGTGCTGACGGGTGTGGTTGTCAATCGCGAATACATCGATCCTCGTGAATTTTTTGAAAATGTAAAAAATACGGTTATCGAGCGGATCCAGGGCGTCATGGTGGAACACAACAGCGTCAAGATTAACACCGCGTTCAACGGGGAATTCGTCGCGGGCGACAAGACTGCCGTGAAGACCATCGCCACCAAAAATTGCGAGTTGTTTCCCACATCCGATCTCAACGAGTGGTACACGCGGCACGTGGAGGATGATATTCTGGCGGCTCTGGAGGAGTTTCAGGAACGCGATAGCGGATGGGCGTTGTCGCGTATCCTGAATCTCACCGTCAATGTGAACAAGTTCAATCCTCTGCACGCGGGATGCCACATCGAGTTACCGTGGCAAATTATGCTAAAAAGGGCGGTGGTCAACGTGCAATCGACGGACAATGCGTGTTTCGCGTAGGCAGTCGTCGCCGCTCTATATCCGACGAAAAGAAATTCGGAAAGGACGATAGAATACCCACATTACTCGACGGTGCTCAACCTGTGCGGCATAGAGTTCCCCGTGACGCTGCCACAAATATCAAAATTCGAGAAACTAAACGCCATCTCCGTCAACGTCATTACCACCCAAGACTCCAAAATCGTCCCTCTGCGGCTCACCGATGACAAAAAGGAGAAGCACGTCAACCTGCTCTACGTGTGTAAAAACAACGATGCACACTTTGCGTGCATAAAGAACCTGCCGCGGTTGGTGAGCTCACAACTAAGCATGCACAAATGTAAAAAGTACATTTGCGATCGGTAAGTAAAAACACATTTATAGAATAATTCGAAACTTTATTCACAGTATTAATCATACAAATTATTACAGGTGTCTACACTACTTTTATACACAGGAGAAATTATCGGCGCACAGCATCGACTGCGGCAAGATAAACGATTGCGCCGTCGTTCTCCCCAGCGAGGACAAAAAGTGGTTGACGTTTCACCACTATAGTTGGAAAAAGCGAGTTCCGTTTGTAGTGTACGCCGATCTCGAATGTACGCTCGAGAAAAAGGAGGATCAGGACGGTACTACTTACGCCTACCAACATCACAGAGCCTTTAGCGTAGGATATTATGTAAGTTGCGCTTACGATAATTCACTCTCTAGTTTTAAGTCATATCGCGGTGAGGATTGCACAGCGTGGTTCGTTAACGAACTGCACGATTTGACGCACCGCGTGAAAGCGATCCGCACCACCGTCGTCCCCATGGCGGATCTTACGCGGGAGGAATCGGAGGAATTCCGTAGCGCCGTAACGTGTCACGTGTGCGAGAAACCCTTAACAGCGTACGACACGCGTGTGCGCGATCATTGTCATCTGACCGGGCGTTACCGCGGTGCCGCGCACTCGTCGTGCAATCTAAATTACATAGACTCCAATGTTATCCCGGTGATATTTCACAATTTATCCGGTTACAACGCGCATTTTATAATCAAAGACGTTGCCAATGCTTTCGAAGGCAACGTCGAATTGTTACCGCTGACGAAAGAACGTTACATTTCATTTACAAAAAATGTTAAAGATACCGAAGATCAAAATTCCAAAATTTGCATCAAATTACGATTCATCGATTCGTTCAGATTTCTCAGTACGAGTCTCGACAAATTGGCATCTTATTTAACTATAGATGAATTAAAAATTTCACGATCGGAATTCAAACATTTATCCGCGGAAAATTTCAATCTGCTTACTCGGAAAGGCGTGTTTCCCTACGAGTACGTCGACAGCGTCGACAAGCTCCGGGACACAAACCTACCATCGCGCGAATCGTTTTACAGCTCGCTCACCGGAGAAACGGTATCCGAGAGCGATTACGCGCACGCGACAAACGTCTGGCAAACTTTTTCGATTGAAGATCTAGGTCAATACAGCGATTTGTATTTGAAAACAGACGTTCTTTTGTTAGCGGATATTTTCGAAAATTTCCGAAACATGTGTATTAAAAGTTACGGTTTAGATCCCGCTCATTATTACACTTTACCGGGGTACACGTGGGACGCTATGATGAAGTACACGCGCGTAAAATTCGAGTTGCTCACGGACATCGATATGGTGCTGTTTGTCGAGCGCGGTATACGCGGCGGTCTCAGCCAATGCTCCAACCGATACGCCGCCGCCAACAACAAATACATGTCATCGTACGATTCATCGGAACCGTCATCGTACTTAATGTACTTTGATGTAAACAACTTGTACGGCTGGGCAATGTGTCAACCATTGCCCTACGCCAAATTTCGATGAGTCGATGATGTCGCGAGCTTCGACGTAATGTCCGTTGCATCCGATTCGGCTACCGGTTACATGCTGGAAGTCAATCTCGAGTATTCGGTGAATCTTCACGACGCGCACGCCGACCTGCCGTTCTGCCCGACGCGCGATAAGCCGCCCGGCAAGCGGGAGCTCAAGTTACTCGCAACGCTGTACGATAAACAGCGTTATGTCATTCAATACCGTAATCTGCAGCAATGCGTGCGACATGGTCTGCGAATTGCAAAGATTCACCGCGTACTGCAATTCGCGCAATCTCCATGGCTCCGCAGATACATAGAATTAAATACACAATTTCGGACATGGGCGAAAAATGATTTCGAAAAAAATTTGTACAAATTGATGAACAACGCGATTTTCGGCAAAACCATGGAGAATGTGCGAAATCACACGGATGTCCGGCTCCTTACACAGTGGGAGGGTCGGTACGGAGCGGAGGCTATAATCGCGAAACCGAATTTCCACAGCCGAAGCGTGTTCTCGGAGGATCTGATCGCCGTAGAGTTGCGAAAACTCAAAGTGAAATTCGACAAGTCGATCTACGTGGGTATGTGCATCCTCGACATATCCAAGACCTGCTTGTACGAGTTTCACTACGAGTACATGGCGCCTCTCTACCGCGACAATTGCAAAATTATGTATACCGATACCGACAGTCTGATATACTTTCTGCACTGCGAGGACGCGTATCGGGATATGAAACGCGATATATCCAAATTCGACAGGAGCGACTACTCCGAGGACAACGCTTACGGTACGCCGCGCGCCAACAAGAAAGTACCCGGTCTGATGAAAGACGAGAATAACGGCGCGATCATGACGGAATTTGTCGGACTGAGAGCGAAGATATACGCGTAGAGAGTCACCGGCCAAAAAGACAACAAAAAGGTTAACGGTGTAAAAAAGAGTGTTGTCGCTAGAACGATAACGTTCGACGATTACACTCGGTGCCTCAACGCCGAAATCAAGCTGACGCGGCATCAATCGTGCATCCGCTCAAAGATGCACGAGGTGTACACCGTGTCGGAGTCGAAGCTCGCTCTCAGTCCGTACGACGATAAGCGGCATAATACGTCGTATCCGGTTCCACCGACACTCTACCATGGGGACATCGCAAGATACAATTGTAAATAATGCTTAGTAATATACATAGTGTTTAATTTATATAGTTTAATATTTTATGTATTATTATCATTGTTAGTTTTAAATGTATATATTGTAACATATTGTAGTGTAGTAATAAAGAACACCTTTGTATATAAATGTATAATAGTTTATTATAATACAATGTAAAATATACATAGTTTATTACAATACATCGTCTTTATTTATCCAAGAATTATGTGAATTGTCGAATCCCAACCACTTTACAAACACCTCATTGTCCTTTTGGCGCAACACCTTCTCCACGAGATAAACGTCGGGTTGTGCGGTCTTGAGCAATTCGTACTCGTAAAAGCCTCCCGCGACCGGATCTCCGCGATAATCTTTAATCAGATACGTCACAGGATTGGTACGTTGCACCGTGGCGATCTTAAACACCTCCGTCGACCAATTTGCTCACGCGCACCGGATCACCCACCTTGAATTTCGCCGGCGCGGCAATTTTTATATTACTGTACACGGTGCTCAAGAGTCCCTTTTCGATCTCGGGAGTGACATCGATCGGGCGCATACCGATCGTACGATGTTTACGACCGTTGTATTCCGAGACCAATTGCGGTAAATCGTCGATCCACTTGTACGATCCCGCGAGCGTGAAAAACTTCCACATTTCGTTCTTCAACGTGCGATTCAATCGTTCCACCACCAAAGCCTTCATGACCGAGTGTGTCGAATAATGATTGATGCCATGTTTCTTGACAAGATTTTGGAAATCTCTGTTGTAAAATTCTTTTCCACGGTCGGTCTGCAAATTTTTCGGAATTCTCTCCCTAAATATCGCGGAAAATGCTTTGGACGTTTCGATTCCACCTTTGGTCTTTAAGGGCACGGCCCACGCGTACTTGCTCAACACATCGATAACGGTTAGAATGTAGTTGTAGCCACCGTTGGATCGCGAGTACGGTCTCATCTCGACAATGTCAGCCGGCCACAAGTCATCGTATCCTTTCACGACGACTGACCGACGCGTAAAGTTTCTTCTCGCCGGTGCGTGGAGCTCGTCCACGAGCGATCTCCTCTCCAGGCTCACCGCTTTCTTCTTGCTCATTGTGATTCGTTTTGCTTCTTCTTCATCGCATCATCGTAGTATTCGATGAAATTTTTTCTCACAGCTCTACGAAGATTGTGAATCTCTCGCTCGACAAGACTCTTCGTCTCTCGCTCACGATCGACGAGTTTTCCATCGAGTCGCGCTACACTCTCGTCGAGGAGACCTCTCAGATCGTGAATCTGTCGTTCCAACGCCACGTATCTGGTCTCGATGTAATCGTCGTGGTCTCTCTTCCAGGTCCGCTCGGTATTCTCCGAATTTTCGAGTCTCGAAAGTACTTCTCGCTTAAAATTTTCACAGAGCATACGATTTCGATTCTCACGATCGCTCATAAGCTTGAGGTGATGATCCAGATGCAGCTTGTTGACGGCGTCGGTGTCCGCTTCAGGGTCGGCGAGATGTCTGATTACACGTGACTTAGCGTTGAAAACCTCACCATCCTTGCAGAGACAATTCTCGCGCACGTAATTCTTCGAGACTCCACCGCTCTGTCTCGTCACCCTGTCGCTTCCTCCTAACTGTAGTCCGAATTTGTTGATAGACATTCCTGTAGCATCACACGAGCAATACTGGCGATAGTTGAAAAGCTGTGATCAATTTATAATCAGACCAGCTTCACGCAGTTCCTCGATAATCGAGAGAAACTCGTTATCGTGCGCGTTGTTTCCCGCCTGACGGGAGGCGTCCAGCAATCGAAGGCGATCCACCAATTCGTTCGGATCATCCCAGTGCACGTAATCGACCGCGTTGTCGATCACAGTCATGGTCTGTGGTACGTTACACTTGGGTAACGTGCGACCCGCACCTCTCTTGTCGAGATGTGCAACACCTCCACCTTTCTTAGATATCAGAGGTGTGATGATATGTTTGTATTTGTAACCTTTGTTTCCCAAAACAGGTAAATGTGCGTTATGACCGCGTCTGTGAGCGTTAGTAGCGAGTAGTATGCTCTTGTACTTTTGTTTGTCATCCTCCGTACACAGCGTATTGTCGGGAAGTCTTTTAAATATTAATTCAAACAGACCGGGTGTGCCCGCGTATTTCACACCGTCCACAATCACATTGTCGTCTCTATCAATGTCGAAGGTCTTGTCTCCGAGAAACGTTCCCGCATCGTTGAAGTATACACCGTACACGTTGTCGATCCCTCTCTTTTTGTCACCGCTCAAGAGCTCCCCGATGTACTCTTGACCCAGCGGACCCATTTGACCATACAGAGCTTCCCGACCATCGGACTTTTGCATCGTCTGTCTCACGGATGTTACGAAAGACGGGTCCGTGGTTTCGAACACGTTTTCGGTCGGTAAATATGTCGGCGCTTCAAACACCAATTTTTGCGGCTGGAACGGAGTCGAGGCTATCGGTGACGTCAATGGGGTCTGTATCGGTGTCGTCAACGAGGTACGCTTGATTTTCTTCTTCTCAGAGCTTGTCCGCTTTTGTTTGATGTCCGATTTGTTTTTAATCTCGAGATCGTCAACTGAATCATCGTCACCCTTGATGTTCTCGACGATTCGTTTCAACGGCTCTACGATCGGTTTCAACCGTTTCTCCAATTGCACCTCTTGCTCCACTCTACCCGTCTTCAACGTCCGATGCTTCTTGCGAATCGACTCGCTCGTACGAGCGATTTCCTTCGCGATCTTCTCCCTCTCGTCGATATCTTTCGTGTCGAGCGTCATCGTCAACGTCTCGAGAACAACTAACCATTCCGCGGTACCGCAAACTCGTTAAAACCACGTCTGTATCGTCCATCGTTAATCGTACTATCCTTGTCTATCACTAAAAATCCAACATGCGTGACACAATGTACTGAAATCTTCGTACGTCATGTCCGTATTCACATGATCGTTGTAGACATGCTTAAGGTTTGTTCCATCCTGTTTGAATATTACGAGTAAATTCGCGTTGTCGCGCACGAGATGTTTCGGTATTTTTGCATATATTTGACACAGATAGAAACAATCGACTTTCGAATGTCGACCCATAGCAAAGTACTCGCGTATCGCATTCTGCTTGTCACACGCTATATCGTCAAAGACGAATACGGAATTCGGTAACGCCTCGCTGTGCGGTACAATTGTGTTGTTGTCCGAGAATGTAAAGTAGCCGATTTCATCGATCGATCCGAGCAATCTTTCGAGATATCGATACTTTGGTTGATTCAACGATTTCGAGTACACGTACACGTTTTCGAAACGTACACCGTTCGGACTTTCCAGCAGACTAATCATTACATTGGGTTTACCGCAATTCGAGGGACCGCAAATGATACCGCGTATCGTGTTTGGCAGCATTTTACTATGTCTGCACGCCTTCTCACAAACCCCGTGCGTCTTATCATCCATGTTTTTCACACGGATCGTGTACGGTTGTTGTACAAATTTCATTTTTTACCAGACTCTTTCTCATCCTTGTTATTACGCAACGAGTGCGCAGCATCGGTTGTTGGAAAGAGCGGTGCTCGGATATTTGTCGCTAGATCTAAAATATCTCTATTTCCATACATGATTCGGACATTATCCTGAAAAAAAATATTGTTTCAAACACACGATTAGCAATACACGATTGCGACATTCACCTCCTTCCGTTCCTTCTTATTATCCCGGTTATTCATTGTACTTTGTCGTCCGATAAACTTTGATATTCTACTAGTTAATGATCGATACGCGCCTCCTATTTATAGGTGAGCGCTGTCGAAACACACCTCAGTTGGAAATGTGATTTACACGCGATACGTTAGAATTCGCGTTCTATGAAACGATACAAGGGTGCCGGTTTACTGAACAGTGTGATAAATCGACTACCGTTGGAGCTGCATATACCCGGCTACCAATTTTGCGGGCCGGGGACTCGTCTGCGGAAACGACTCGCGCGAGGGGATCGAGGTATCAATCCGTTGGACGCGGCGTGCCGCGATCACGACATCGCGTACTCGCAAAACCGCGAATCAACGGACCGCCACGCAGCCGATCGCGTTCTCGCCGATAAAGCGCGGGTGCGGATCACCGCTGCGGACGCGACTCTCGGTGAGAGGGCTGCGGCTACCGCCGTATGGGCTGCTATGAAAGCAAAGACGAAATTGGGGATGGCAAGAGAAAGAAGAAGAAGACCAAGAGGAGAACGCTTCCGACGGCGAAACGCGGTGGTATGTTACCGTTATTACCGCTCTTGGGAGTCATCGGTTCGCTTGCCGGTGGAGCGGCGGGTGTTGCAAAGGCAGTGAACGACTCTAAGGCCGCGCGACGACAACTCGAAGAGACGAAATGTCACAATAAAGCAATGGAAAGATGGGGGATTTATCTCGCTCCGTGCGGGGCAAAGGATTGAAGAGAAAAAAAAAAACGTCGAAAAAACGATAGAGATGCCCGCGGGTGCCACCACCAATCTACAGTTGTTACAAATAGCGAAGCGTATGCGAATACCATATTTCCGAGGTGTCTACATGCGTATCGCTTTACCCGACAAGATACATAAAAATGAGAGCGGTATCATGAATTTGGACGATGTCGACGGGTCGGGCACGCATTGGGTGGCGTACGCCAAGAGAGGCGATCGCGCCGTATACTTTGACAGCTTTGGCAATTTGCAACCGCCGAAGGAGATTACACGCTACCTCGGAGGCACCGATACAACGATAACGTACAATCGCACGGTACCAGACGTACGATCAAACGATCTGCGGACAATTGTGCCTCCTGTTCCTCCAGAAAATAGATATAAAAATCGATCCGCCATCGATCGACATCAGTCGTCGATGGAATCTCGGCAATGTCGCTGACGCTCACTCTAAGCGGTAAAAGCAGCGTTCTCACGGTGGATTATTTTCTACCGATAGACTTGAGCGATAGGGACTACAAACTCGGTCTAACCACGATGGAGACCTACAACACGATTCCGAACGTGACAGTAGCGAACAATAAATTTTATTTTGACGACAATGACGAAGAAATTACAATTTCCGAAGGATCGTACGAATTGGACGCCATTGCTTCTTATCTGAAACGCGCGATACTGCAAAAACGAGGAAAAAGTGAAGAGCAAGATTATCCATTGTCACTTTGTTCCAACGTTAATACCATGAAGAGTGAAATCATGTGCGCTTTTCGGATAAATTTCGCCAAACCAAATACCATCGGACCGCTGTTTGGATTTTCGACGGGTCGTATACTGGAACAGAGAAAGTTGCACGAATCAGACTCCTCGGTAAACATCGTCAACGTAAACATTATTCGAGTGGAATGCAGCATTACCGCGGGTGCGTACGCCAACGACAGGTCGGTGCACACGATACACGAATTTTCACCGAATGTGCCTCCGGGATATAAAGTCTCGGAAACACCGGCGCAAATCATTTACCTTCCGGTCATCGCGAGGAGCGTTACCGATATCACCTTGCATGTGGTGGATCAAGACGGACGATTGATTGATTTTCGCGGAAAGGAGATTACCATCAGACTGCACTTGCGGCGACGTGGTGCGAGGAAATGCTCGTGTTGAACGAACAGCGAGTGATTGAGAGAACAACGAAAATTGGGAAAACATCGCCATTCAAGAGGCTCAGTACGACGAACATAAACTTTTTACAATCGTTGGGATTCGTTGTGAGAAACGTTTAAAGAGATGGATATACTCAACATCGCTGACGAGCCCGTCTTCAACGAGCGTATCGTGAAATATGAGATGCACACGTACAATTCGTACGCTAACACGACGTTGGGACACAGCGACGAGATACGAATACCGATACAGCAACAGGATTTGTACACGTTACCGTGTGAGAGTTTTCTCTACATTAAAGGAAAACTCATTACTCCTGCCGATGAGAATAGAGATAACGTGTGTATAATGGGAAATAATTGTGTCGCGTTCATGTTTGATGAAATGCGATACGAGCTCGACGGAGTTGAAATCGATCGTAATAGAAATGTTGGAATAACGAGCACGATCAAAAATTATGTATCGCTGACGACGAAGAAGAGCAAGACGCTGAAATACGCATCGTGGAATCCGGATGGAAATCCGTTGCTCGATGGAAACTTTAATTTTTGCGTTCCGCTCAATACTCTTTTAGGATTCTGCGAGGACTACAAACGGATTGTAATCAACGCTCGTCACGAACTTGTATTGATACGATCGCGCAACGATAATAATTCTCTCGTTGGACGAGTCGGTACGAATCCAACGATTGAACTACTCAAGATACAGTGGCGAATGCCGCACGTATCTCTGAGCAAAGTCAACAAGCTGTCTCTTCTTCGAACTTTGGAAAGCGGAAGATATCTGAGCGTGTGCTTCCGTTCGTGGGATCTGTACGAATTTCCTCTGCTGCAGAATACAACGAAGCATTCCTGGGCGGTCAAAGCCGCGACGCAATTGGAAAAACCGCGATACGTAATCTTTGCTCTCCAAACCGGTCGAAAAAACGTACTGTCTGAAAACGCTACGCAATTTGACGCTTGTAAACTCACCAATGTAAGACTGCATCTGAATTCAGATTTTTTTCCGTACGACATGAACTTGGATTTCGACAGAAATCGATACGTTATACTGTACAACATGTATGCGCGTTTCCGCAAAGCCTATTATAGACAGGACGATACGTATTTGGACATCGATGAATTCTCGAAAGCCGGTCCGTTCGTAGTCATAGATTGTTCGCGACAAAACGACTCTGTCAAGAGCGCCACCGTTGACGTGCGAATAGAATTTGATTGTAAGGAAAATATACCGGCCAACACCACCGCCTATTGTCTCATTATACACGATCGAATGGTCGAATATAATCCACTGAACAACATTGTGCGCAGACTCGTGTAAAAAGTTATAAATTGGAGATGCGTACGCGGACATGTTAGTTTTCCGACGGTCGACGACGATGTCTGACGTACCAATTTTCGTCGACTTGCAAGGTTACGCGTTCAACAACATTTTTATCGTGAAAGAAGCAGCGGTACTTCGAGATGGCGAAACGCTGTCTCATTACGTATTTCGTGAACACGTACCGTGGTATCTGTTGACGAAATCGGAAAAATCGCTGGTGTGTTGGTTACGGATACACCACCATGGCTTCCGATGGGAAGATGGATACGTCTCGTACAGTCAGATGAAAAGTCTTATCAACAATGCCATTGGTACGGAACCGCCTCTGATATACGTGAAAGGACTCGAGAAGAAAAAGTGGTTGTGTGAAATTTTGGAAGATGATGTAGAGATTGAAACAATAGATGCGGATTACGAAGATATCGCACGCCTGACGAACTTGGATGTAATCGGAACCTTGCGCTGCGCGTATCACACGAGACATTGCGCTATGCGGAATGTTTGCAAATTGTACAAGTGGTGGTTTGAGCGTAACAAACGTGTAAAACAACAATGAGTTATATTAATAAAATGATTTATATTAATAAAATGATTTATATCGTATGACTTTTATTCCACCTCAGTTATACGATCCTCATGACATATGATCTGTCGCTTATCTCGCAGTAAAATAGGACGTTGAATAGGATGGGGAAAGAGTCTGGTAAAAAAAAAAATAAAAAATAAATTTATTTAATATGAATAATATTTATTAAAAAAAAATATATATGTACATTTGAGCGAACAGAATTTTTTCAATTGCATAAAAATGTTCTTCCGACGCCTTTCCGCCGCCGCCACATCGATATCCCTCCGCTTGCCTCGTTTCCTCCTCCTCCTCCGTTCTTTCCTCGCGAGGAATCGACTGGCGAAACCGACGACTTCGAAAGCGCGCCGCAGGAACCTCGCCCGACCAAGTTTTCCTCCGACTCTTCTTCTCCACCACCACCTGTTTGAACTGCAAAAAGTCAAAATTAAAAATTAATGAATTAATTAAAAAAATTTGAGTATGAAAATATAAAATCGAAAAATTTGTAGTGTTAAATCAACTCACCTCTCGATTTTCTTCTTTTTACTTTACTCCCCCGTTTGATAATTGTAATCGGGAGAGTAAGAAATCACAGGGGGGCTGTATCCTGTGAAAATTTTATTGTTTAAAAAAATAAAATTCGAGCATAAAAGTAACTGTAAAAATTTTCAATCTTTCTTACCTCTGTCACCCATTCCCCATCCGTCTTGCGCGTAGCCTTCCTCATCCCCTCCTTCATAATACCTCTCCTCTTCCTCAGTCTGTAATTCCTCTTCCTCAGTCTGTAATTCTTCTTCCTGCTCTTCCTCCTCCTCGCGAAGTGAGCTCGTCGATTCGTCGCTCGCGAGATCGACGAGCTCAGGCGTTAGAACAATTCGAGCGCGAGCTGAAACATTAAATTTTTTTTGTAAAATTTTCTAATATAAAATCGATGCTGTTATTTTATTTCATATAAATAATGTATGCAGCGACTTACACGAGGGTCCGGCTTCGTCGCTCGCGAGATCGACGAGCTCAGGCGTTAGAACAATTCGAGCGCGAGCTGAAACATTAAATTTTTTTTTTGTAAAATTTCCTAATATAAAATCGATGCTGTTATTTCATATAAATAATGTATACAGCGACTTACACGAGGGTCCGGCCTCAGGCGAGGTATCTGCTCGACGTCTTACCCCGAGACGTCGAGTAGCTCGCTCGTCACGGTTTTGACGCGTACCACGCACCACACCCTCCACCACCATGGTTTTTTTAGGTGTTGAATGTTGTAGCGTTCCTAAAAAAAAAAAAATGATTTTAATTTTTTAAAACTTTGTTTTAATATTCATAATACAAAAAATAGAAACTTACCATTTTTCACCGCACCATGATAGCAATTCGACAGCCTGATGATATAGCCTCCCACATCCTCTTCCTCGTTGTCGTTGAACGCTCGCCTTGTCTCGATTATTTCGCCAGCAATAATCAAGAGCTGCAGATAAATCGAAAAATGTCCCAAACGGAATAAAACCGCGAGCACCGCACTAGGGCACGCACCCGCAAACTTTGCGAATACTGCATAATTATTATCGTCGTTGTCGGATAACGATGATAAATAATTATCGATGTATAGCCCGTTTAAGTTACACGCAAATCGCAAACACGAATCAATAATTTTCCGCAAACTAGTCATTTTTAAAACGAATAACCAGCTCCCGGATGATTTTCTACGTTCCACTCGAGGCTTGAGAAGTTAATACGTCGATGCAATAGTTAATCCCGGCTTATATACCCTTACATCAAAGATGCCGCTAAATCTTATTATAATCTAATTATGTTCACAGATAGCTAACATTCGTATCGATATCCACTATAGTTTACAATAATATGTCGAAGACGAGATAACTCGCTCGACAGCAGCATTTCCTTTTCGAGGAACAGTAATCGTGGATCTAAGGTTTCGCTAGGACGATAGGCGATAGGCCAGCGTATCATATTTCCATTTATTCAACGTCTATCGTACGTCTTTGAACCTCTATCGAACGTCTATCGTACATCTTTTAACGTATTGTTGAACGTCTTACGTACAACTTTTAACATCTTTTGTACATCTTTTCAACATTACTTAAACCACTTTTAACATCTATCAAACGTCTTTTAACGTTTATTACTACAGCGAAATTGACGTTTTTGCGTCGAGCTGTATATAAGGTGTGCGGAAGAGAGAAATTTATCAGTCCAAAGTGTGCACGCGGTGGAGAAAAAAGTATAGAAAAATGGAGCGTGATCAGAATAGAAAAAATTCCGAATACGAGAAGTGTAAGGATTGCGGAGTGTACCACAAGCCGATAGCTGTGGTCGAGCCTCGTCCGAGGACGACTCAAGCGCCTCCCGTCCCTCCTCGTAATCGTGAAAGGCGTTAAAGGCTCGGTTGAAACAATTTTTTTTTTTTTTGTAAAAAATGTTGTATAGATGAAAAAAAATATGAATAAAATTTGTTAATACTAATCTTATTGCGATTTTTTTTTCTCCATTCATCTACCATCCTTAAATTACATATTAAGTTTAGATTAGAGTTCCTATTAAATTTATATTTTACCGCGGATAATTTGTATTAAGAAAAAAACATAAGTATATTATTGGTGTTTAGAATAAATGCATAACTTAAATAATTCACTTTATATTATTCGCCACAATTAAAAGAAAAAAATGATAGTCACTGGTTCGCTCGTTTCCTTCTATCGTGTAGTGTAACATGACGCGCGCGCTTATCTCGCAGTAGAATAGGTTAGTGAATAAGATGAGGCACAGGAATAATAATTCAAATTATTTTATTGATAAATAATATTTATTAAAAATAATTAGTTCCGCATACATGGTTCAGTGTTGTATACTCCGTTATCCCGGTTCTGCAAAAACATTGTTCATTCTTTTCTTGCACTGAGGTGTTGCATACTCCGTTCTCCCGGTTCTGCAAAATGTGTACGATCGATGTTTGATGTTGAGGAGTTGTGTGTACTTTGTGCAAATGTATCGATGTCGGCACCTTCTCTGGATGCATTTTTCTAATTTTTTCCAGTATCGCTGATCTATACTGCTTCGGTATCATATAATATATGTAGTCATAATAGTGTGAAGAGATCCTTGATATTAGACTATCCTGAGCGCATAACGAGCACAACTTTTCCATCAATATCGGCAGGATAGATTCTATTAAAAACGTCGAAAATTCCTCCTCGGAATATTCTAGTACACTGTCGTCAATTTCACTCGTTCATTCGATAAATTGTTGTCGGAATATAGTATCCGGAATATATGGTTTAATGAATGCAGAAAATGTTGTATACTTTTCAATTATTTCCTCACTGTTTTTATATTTCCTTCTACATTCCCGACATGTTGTTAACCAATCTGTGAGAGTACTCAGATTTTCCTCTCGTAAGATGAGACTGTCTTCCATCTCTGTAATAAATAAAAATTATTAAAATAAAAAAATATCCAATTAGTTATTACGCATTCGAAAAATGTGTATTAAAGATATTTTAAAAATGTGTACTTTACCTATTTCAGTTTGCACAGAGTGCAATCTTTCCTGTACGGTGGGGGCCCGTCGATGTGGTCACGCTGCCACGACTGGTTGTAGTGCAACGAGCACCGACGATAACCTTGCACTTCCGGATCCGCTCTTAAATGATCCGGTAGCCTATCCCACACGTGATCCACAAACCGAGCAAAGTTTTTTATAAGAATCACTTTCGGCACGATTTCTAATTGCTCCGCGGACAAGCTCAGAATGTCACGTTCGTCCAATAGCGCGATGAACATTTCGACTGTTACCTCGACTTGGTCATGATGGACCTTATATACCCGCTTGTTGCACACGACATTGATTAAAACTATCGATGGCTCATATTTGCATTAACAATCCTTATCTTATCTCTTCCGGGAATTATTGTGATCTGATACCCCCCACCATTCCAAAATTACCTCCTCTCCTCCAAACACGATGACGCATCTAGCAACATGGCGATGCCTACAATTTGTATTAACAATCATTATCACACCCTCTAAGAAACGGCGCTCAAATGCTGCCTCTTTGTTCTAAAATACAGCGATGACGCAATCCGTAAATCTGCACGAACCTGCATACTATAAACATAATGATTCCGACAACATGGCGCTCTACTTTGATGCGTAGAAAAAAAACCTGCACCAATAAACAGTTCTCTTTCCAATAAACAATCCTTATCTTTTCCGGGAATCCTTATCTTGCGATTTGTATTAACAATCCTTATCTTCCGGAAATTATTGTAATCTGATACCCCTACCACTCCACATTTACCCCCTCTCCTCCAAAAACGATGACGTCATTACCCCCTCCACTGTTATCCGATACCCCTCTTCCCCTCTTCACCCGCACCCCCCTCATTGCCCCTGGGTTAGAATCATCATAGTATAACTACTTACGAATAAATCATTGGCGAGTTATCTTTGGAGCATTGCCTTGCGATTCACGAGTAATAGAGAATGTGGAACTCTTGAAGCTGCTGATACATTACTGGGGATTGCTTTATGTGGAACTGATAGAAATACAACTATTAGATGGTTAGATGTTAATCGAATAAGATGTAGAAAATTGAAAACTCGTAAAGAGATTGAAGTGCTTGATCATCAATCGACAGATATATTTTGTGAATCTTTGATAGATAACCACTATCCACAGAGACCAAAAGAATTAGAATGTATGTCTCTTTATGAGTTTGCAAAATGGTATGATATTACAAAAATCAAACCACAAAATGAGTTTGTTGAATTCTATAAATTTAAAAATGGATATCTTAGACGACGACAGCGTGGATATCTTATTAATCATTATAGATATAATGTTAATACACAACCGGAAAAGTATTTCTTTGCGTTATTACTTCTGTTCGAACCGTGGAGAGAATTAGAAGAGCTTAGAAATGGATGTGATACTTATGCAGAATCATTTCACAAGGTAAAACTACATTTAACAGAAGCATTACAATATCACGAAAAACTAGAAGAATTGCAAAAAGCATTTGAAAATGCTAAAGAGTTAGTGCAGCAACATTTAGATGAAGTACAAAAACATGAGTCGCAAGATGATCCTGACAATCCAATAGGTGTTCAAAATATAGAAGCTGGTGAAGCGATGCAAGATTTTAAGGATCTCGGTGATAAAAATATTAAAGATATTGATGTATCAAAAATGATTGCGAAATTAAATGTAGATCAAAAAAGAGTATTCGATAGAGTTATTACTATTATAGAGTCAGATAAATCAATATTGCGATTATATGTTAGTGGAGAAGATGGTACTGGAAAAAGTTATTTAATTAAAACTGTTAAGTGCTGGATAAAACAAAATCTCAAAAAAGATACTGCTGTAGCAGCACCTACTGGCATAGCAGCGTTTAATATAGACGGTTTGACAGTTCATAGATTGCTTCAATTACCTATTGAACATGGTAATACTCCTAAATATAAACGATTGTCTGATCATGTGTTAAAACTTTTACGAGCGGAACTTAAAGATGTTATTCTTTTTATAATCGATGAAGTATCAATGATATCTAATTTGACTTTAATGTACATACATCTTCGATTGTCTGAAATATTTGATTCAAGTGATTGTGATGATGGCTGGTTTGGTAAAAGGCATATTCTTTTGTTTGGAGATTTGCTTCAATTGCCTCCTGTACATGAAGATTCTGTCTTTAAAGATTTGTCAAATGAAAAAGTTAACAAATATATCGGTTGCCTACAGACTGTAAATTTGTGGACTACATTATTTGATTACGATGAGTTGACAATTAATATGCGCCAGCAAGAAGATGAGTCTTATCGTGAATTATTGTCAAGAATTCGTATTGGTTTATTAACAAAGTCTGATTATGAAATTTTGGAAAATAGGAAAATATCTTTTACAGAAGATTCCTTCGAATCTAGATTAAATGAATTATGTGATTTTATTAACAATTTGCCATCAGATACCGTTTGTTTATTGCCCACTTGTCACATGTGTGACGTTTTGAATGCTGCAATGTTAAGTCGTATTGCTTCGAAAGAAATATTATTAATTGCTGAAGATACAATCGAATGTATTCCATATATAAAAAAGAAAATATTAAAAGTGTTGGAAAATAATGATGATGATAATTCTAAAACAGCTGGGCTTTCGAAACAAATTGTTATAAAAATTGGGGCAAAAGTTATGATAAGGCGTAATATTGATGCTAGTTTGGGTCTTGTTAATGGTACAATTGCTAAAGTCATTTCAGTTGTACAAGATATTTCTAACGGTTATATAGAAAAAATTAAGCTTTTTTTGCCATCAGGTTTAGAATATTTAATTGAAAGAGTAAATGTCAAATTTGCGGTGATGGAGAAAGCATATGTTATTCGAAAACAATTTCCATTGTGTCTAAGTTACGGAATTACTGTTCATAAAAGCCAAGGCCTGAGTTTGCAGAATGCTATTATGGACATAGGTAATTCTGTATTTAGTCACGGCCAAGTTTATGTTGCATTGTCACGAGTAACATCTTCAGATGGATTGCATTTGATCAATTTTGACCCTTCATCTATAGAAGCTAGTGAAGAAGCTATTGTTGAATATAATCGATTAAAACGAATACACAAACCCAAAACAGATATAATTTCTGTTTCAAAAGAAAAATATTGTAAAATAAAAGATATTTTATGGGTACAACCCAAAATAATTAGTTCTGTTCAAGAATCACATGAAAAAATTCGAAAAAATATTACTTGGGTCACGCATGGTTTTCAAAATATAGATAAGGGTTCGTGTTATGCAAATGCAGTATTGCAATGCTTTTTACATTTAAATGTTATTAGAAAACTTATATTTGAGTATGATAAATTAAGTATTTTAGGTATTTTAATAAATCAATATGAAAACAAACTGCCTAACTTGAATACATATGTAATACGACAAAGTTTAGGAGAATTTCTCTCCAAAAATGTTAAACGAGATACATGTGAATTTCTTATAGCTCTTTGCACGAAATACGATTATATAAAAAATTTAGTTGAGCATCAAGTCACTTCCATTAAACGATGTAAAAATTGTCATTATACGACGACTATTGTTAATAAAAATATCCTTCTTTTAATTCCTGTTAATAAACGGAAGAAAAAAAGTTTTGATCTTAATGAATTATTAAATGTAACATTTTCTCATTGGTGTCAATTCCACAACGAATCATGTGAAAATTGTACAGGAAATGACATATTATGTAAAAGTGAATTAATATTAACCGGAGATATAATTGTCATGCATTTAATAGCAATTCAAGACGGTATATCAACAAAAACAGATAAGTTTACTTTACGTGCTATCCCAACAACTAAAATAAATATTGCTGGACAATTCTACAAAGTTATGAGTGCTATATTCCATCATGGATCATGTATCGAAAATGGTCATTACACAAGTATATGTAGAGAAGAAATGTCTAATACTTGGATTGAAGCTGACGATGCGCAAATTAGAAAAAGACAATGGCCTAGAGGCGCTAAAGATATCTGTATCATTTTCTTACAGAAAATTGATAAGTAATTGGTGGTATTATTTGATCATATCTTTTGATAATAAATGGTAAAAAGAATTGTCATATATAATCAAATATTTTATTAAAATATGTTCACTGATGACAAAAATCTTTATGGATAATCAAATATATGTAAAAAAAAAGAAAATAAAGAAAGTTAATCTAACGACGCTTAAATTAGACAAATACAATGGCCTAGAAACGATTTGTTTGATATTTACATAATTATATATAACTTTGTATTATTACAACATTAATCAAAGAGGACCGTTTTATATGACGGGGGTGGTGGTGGGACTCTTTAGCAAAATCTAATTAATTATTTCACAATTGTTTTGTTATTTCACTCTGAAATATCAATATAAAGTTTATATATTTAGTAATATTTTTACTGAAAAAAAGAAATGATATCCATCAATCAACAAATTACCTTTTTAAAAAAAGGTAAAAAAAAGGCGCCAAGTACACGCAAACCTTCCAAAAAAAAGTTGTTGTATACACGTAAACCTTCCAAAAAAAGTTATTGTATATCAAAACCTTCAAAAAAAAAATTGTTATATAAACACGCAAATCTTCCAAAAAAAGTTGTTGTATATATAAACCTTTCAAAAAAAGCTGTCGTATATATTAACCTTCCAAAAAATTTATCTTTCACAAAAAAATGTATAAATTAACAAATAAGAAACCTTTCAAAAAAAGTTGTATATATAACCAAAAAAAGTTGTTGTATATAAAAAAAAAACTTTCAAAAAAAGCTGTCGTATATATTAACCTTCCAAAAAATTTATCATCCACAAAAAAATGTATATATATTAACAAATAACAAACCTTTCAAAAAAAGTTGTTGTATATATAACCAAATAAAAATTTGCTATATATTCTGCCTATAAAAGAGGTGATATCAGAAAATGACGCCAAGTTTAAATAAAAAACCTTTCAAAAAAACTTGTATGTATATATTTAAAAAAAAGTTGTATATACCAAATAAAAATTCGCTATATATTCTGCCTATAAAAGAGGTGATATTATCAGAAAATGACGCCAAGTTTCAGAAAATGACGCCAAGTTTAAATAAAAAAACCTTTCAGAAAAACTTGTATGTATATATATTACGAAAAAGGATTATATTTATTGCGCTTATTGCGCTTACAGCTTTTTAACCAATAAGCATCGATAAGATTGTATTTAGTTATTTTTGCATCTTTATCTAGTTATTTATTTAAAAATTATATTCATATCTACAATTAGTTAATTTTTTTTCAAGTATACATTTTAAAATAATTGCATCTGTATCTAGTTACTTTTGCTTCTATATCTAGTTATTTAAATTTAAAAATGATATTTGTGTTTATATCTATCTAGTTAATTTTTCTTAAGTATACTTTTTAAAATAATTGCATCTGTATCTAGTTATTTTTTTTATATCTGTATCTAGTTAAATAAATAAAATAATTTTTTAATAAAAGTATTTAATTCAAAAATAAAAAAATTTTTCAAATTTAATTAAAATAAAAAAATATTACAAAATTTCGCAAAAAACTTGGCGCTGCTGTACTGAACTACATGTTAAATACATCTTAAACTATTATAGAGAATGAAAATGAGCAATAATTTTACAATTTACATGATTAAGTGTTATAATGACTCAAACTGACCAGAGCGGCAAACGGCGACGCGATAGCCAATTAAACTCTTGTTCTTACGGTAAAATTGTATAAGTTGATTGGCTATAGCATCGCCACTTGCCGCTTCGTCGCTCTAGTCTGTTTGAGCCGAAATTTGTTTGCATCGCTTGCTCTAACATGCTCCTACTCGCTCTAATACTCCAAACTAAACTATAGTATTACGTCACATATACTATAGATTAAAGTATGTTGGAATGATTAGGAGCATGTTAAAGTATTGCGATGCGAATTTTATGTAAGTTAATAGTTCAGTACAGCAGCGCCAAGTTTTTTGCGAAATTTTGTAATATTTTTTTATTTTGTTTAAATTTGAAAAATTTTTTTATTTTTGAATTAAATACTTTTATTTAAAAAATTATTTTATTTATTTAACTAGATACAGATATAAAAAAAATAACTAGATACAGATGCAATTATTTTAAAAAGTATACTTAAGAAAAATTAACTAGATAGATATAAACACAAATATCATTTTTAAATTTAAATAACTAGATATAGAAGCAAAAGTAACTAGATACAGATGCAATTATTTTAAAATGTATACTTGAAAAAAAATTAACTAATTGTAGATATGAATATAATTTTTAAATAAATAACTAGATAAAGATGCAAAAATAACTAAATACAATCTTATCGATGCTTATTGGTTAAAAAGCTGTAAGCGCAATAAGCGCAATAAATATAATCCTTTTTCGTAATATATATACATACAAGTTTTTCTGAAAGGTTTTTTTATTTAAACTTGGCGTCATTTTCTGAAACTTGGCGTCATTTTCTGATAATATCACCTCTTTTATAGGCAGAATATATAGCGAATTTTCATTTGGTATATACAACTTTTTTTAAAATATATACATACAAGTTTTTTTGAAAGGTTTTTTATTTAAACTTGGCGTCATTTTCTGATATCACCTCTTTTATAGGCAGAATATATAGCGAATTTTTATTTGGTATATACAACTTTTTTTTAAATATCTCTATTTACAAACCTCCTCGGTTCTATATTTCAATTCAGGAGTGGAATACCTTTCTTACTCAATTCTCGGAAGACACCTTATGTTTAGGCGATTTTAATGCTCGTCATACTTCATGGGGTAATGTTACCTCCTGTCAAACCGGTACAAATTTACTCGTTGCTCTTTCTGACTGCAACTTCAGTCTCCTGAACGACGGATCGACAAGGCATCAGCCCTTTTCGTGCAGTCGGTCTGCTGTTGATCTGTCCACTACAAATAGCGACCGTTTGTTGCGTTCACGCTGGGAAGTGATCGACGATTTTTGTGGTAGCAACCACTACCCGATTTCTATTTCCATTTTTAATATGCTCCTTCAAACTCTTCAATTTTTCAACAATACCAGACTGCATAGAAAGAGTACCGATTGGACCATGGTTAGAGATCTCTTAAAACAAAGCCTATCACTCCTTACTTTTACTCTAGAAAATCCAAATTTAGACACGCAATGCAAATATTCATCCTTCGCGGTAATTGAAGAATGTATTCTGACGGCAACACCTAAACTTAAACCTCGTTCTTCTCAATTGGATCTTTCCAAAAAAGCATTTGATGAAAAAGCCAAGTCTTGGTAGAACGATGAATGCGACAAGGCGTCTAGGCTACGTAAGGCCGCTTTTTCAAGATTTAAACACGCTCCAACTAGAGAAAATTATATTGAGGCTAAACATCTAGATGAACAAGCCAAAGCATTATTTAGGAAATCCAAAAGAGAGAAATTTTACGACTTTTGTTTTTCCTTAAATAAGTATTCCAATCTAAAATACTCGTAGTACGTAATCAAAGCCATGAATAATACACTTCATAGAGGCGAATCTTCCAATGCGTATAAACCAGCGGCTCTAGAATCCATTCGCAACCAGATTAACAGTTTGGCTCCTCCATGGTGCCAACCAAGACCTCCAGTTATTTTTTTGACCGGTAACTCTCACGAACTGGAGTTTTTCTTCACTCTAGAAGAACTTAATTTAGCCATTGATCAAGCTAAGCCGAAATCATGTCCAGGATTGGATGGCATAGATTACTTTACTTTTAAAGAATTTTCCCAGGAGCTTAGAGTCCTTCTTCTCTCTTTATTAAACGAGATCATTTTTTCTGGAGCCTTTCCAGAGTGGAAACGGTTTTCGGTGTTCTTCATACCAAAAAAAGACTCGGAAAAATTCAGACCAATATCCTTGGCACAATGCTCTCTCAAATTGGCGGAGAGGTTGATTAACAATCATTTGCACTGGTGGTTGGAAAAAAATAATACATTGCCCAACTCACAATTTGGTTTCAGACAAGGAAGGTCTTGTATGGATAATATAGCCATTCTTCACACTGATATCATTAATAACTGGATTAAGAAACAGGACACCTGTGCTGTTTTCTTGGACATCCAAAGCGCTTATGACGACGTGTTATGGGATATTTTAATAGCCAAATTGTGTACCTTAAAATTTCCTAGGACCTTTGTACAATTCGTTTTTAATCTAATCTCCCAAAGGTCTGTTAAGTTTAACTTTGGTGCTTTAGAAGAGATGAGATTGGTAGATAAGGGCCTACCGCAAGGTTGCGTTTTGAGCCCCTTGTTGTACAACATCTACATCATGGATCTGGAACCGCTAATCACTCAATACCCCCATGATATACGAATTATTCAGTTTGCGGACGATGTCTGCATCTACACATCTAACGGCCAAATAGCTAGAGCCATTAATCATCTAGAAGTAGCTATTAACTCAGCAACTAAGTGGTACAGCAATATCGGTCTTACGATAGCTCCTCACAAATCTCAATTTTGTGTTTTCAATAGACGTAACTCACCAGATCAGTGGCCAATGAATATCGGTTCTAATACCATATCCTCAAGCAGATTAATCAAATTCTTGGGCATGATGCTTTAACCAAACCTCAAATGGAACAGTCACTTTAGCTATATACTGGAAAAATGCCGCGTTCCTCTAAAAGTAATAGCTTATCTGAGATCCACCTGGCTAGGATCAAATCCTGCTTTTCTTCTATCACTCTACAAAAGTATTATACGTTCCAGGATGGAATACGGTGCCTTTTTATGGTCTGATGTCCCCCAATATCTTATGAAAAAAATGGATACATTACAAAACACGGCTATTAGGCTAGCCATGGGCTATAGGAAGTCCACTCCTATAAACTTATTATTAAGCGAAAATCAAACCTCTTAATTTACGTTTTCTCTTTTTAGACCGCAACTTTATGTCTAGAATATTAACTTGCATCGATCATCCCCTATTAAAGACTCTAGAAGCTCTCCAGTCGGCTGTCGACGATCCCGTTAGGATTTTATACGTCAAGCCTCCTCAAATATTCCAACATTACAGGGACTGCTCAAATTTATCTCACTTGGTTTTCTCATATCAAGGTCTTTCTGTGCCTCGCCTTTAAACTCGCATTTATACGCTCCTTCTGTATCTTTCTCAGAGGGACACGTTCTCAAACTTTCGCCTAACCCAAATTATACCTTTAACCAATTATTTCCTAACTCAGATGCTCAACACCGTCTTTTTACAGACGGCTCCAAGATCAAAGGTCCGCCTTTCTCTGGGTTTGCGGTGGAAGATTTAGAAAAAAATAACACTTTTGGATTTAGAGTCTCTAACAAAGCGTCTATATTTACATGCGAAGCTATGGCAATAAGGTATGCCTTGAATATAGCTCTATCAGAGAACTATGATAATGTTCAAATATTTTTAGACTCCATGAGCGTACTCAAAGGACTTGTTAAGAAAAAACATTCTAATAGATACTCCCATATCATTCTGGACATCTTGGTTACATTACAGTCGTTTTACAACCGGGGGAAAAAAGTTGATCTTTTCTGAATCCCTGCACACACAGGCATCTCGGGTAACGAGAAGGCTGATTCAGTAGCCAAGGCAGCCATACGATCAGGCAGAGATTCTACCATACTGATTCCATGCAATGACCTCAAAGCACACTGGAGGGAACTTTTTTTTGACGAATTTCTTCGGTGGTCTCGTGACTGTGGAAAATCCAAAGATGTAACTTATACGAATCAACTACTTACTATGGATAGGATACCATGGTTCCACAAAAAATCATGGCCTAGGAAATGTATTATCTCAATCAATAGACTCAGAGCAGGTCATACAGTTTTGGCGGCAAGCTTATTTCAGATAAATATAATTGATTCCCCGCTCTGTTCTTGCAATGAATTTTCACAAACTGCCAATCACATCTTCTGGCAATGTAGGCTCCTGGAAAGAGAGAGAGGTCATCTGCTGGATGCTGTGAGGCGCATTGTGCCTTATGGGCCGCTCCATTTATCTCAATTCCTCTGTGACATGAACTCCGACATCGCCACACATATTGCTATCTTTATTTGCGAAATTCCAATTAATATTTAAACGTGTAAACAATTTACCCTTACGCAAGTATTATTCATTTAAGTTTTGAAACCAGAGGTTTACGCTATCGTTATAATTATTATCATATTATAGTTTTTAAGTTAACGCAATATTAACAAATTACTTTAAATTTAATTACAAGTCTAATTATAATTTGTTTTGGTCATTGCTTTTTCATTGCCATACTTCTCTGTTAAAACCAATTATGTACCTGACTAATACAATGGTTATTAACAGGGTTGGGAAAGTTATTTTGTAAAAGTATCTAGTTAAAGTTACAGTTCTTTTCACTGAAAAAGAACTAGTTACAGTTACAAGTTACTGACTCTGAAAAGTAACACGTTACAGTTATAGTTACTCAAAAAGTAACGAGTCATTACTTTTCAGTTACTTTTTTGCAATAAATGTGCACTACTATTTTAAATATAAAAATCTTACATTTCAAGATTTATTAACTTATTATATACTACATAGGTACTTAATTTTGTGTTATATTATTTATATCTAATAAATCACACTTGTTTTAAACTTAAAATAAAAATACATTTAAAATATTAAATTAATTAATAATTTAAAATAAATTATTATACACTTAGAATAAAAATTATAGGATTAAATTTTTCAGTTTAAAAATTAACGAATTTCACACAAATAGTCGTAACTTTTCAAAAAATCGTAGACTTATGTTTCAGTTCTTCTTAAAGTCTCAATTTTATGCTTATATGATAATCATCCTCAAAGATAATTTATTATTGGGTGGCAGTGCATTCTTTAAATGAGAATTTGTTTATTTTTGTTGAATTTTAAAATTAATATCTATACGTTTATCCGTCTATTTATTTAACAAATATCGAATCTACATTTAATATGACAAATTTTATGACAATTTTGTGGAGGTAAAAGAATTAAATCACATCCTTAAATACACTGATAAATTTATTATTTTATAATAATGTGTCACAATGTGTACAATGTGTACAATGTGTACAATGTGTTACATTACAATATATAATAAAATTATTTTTTAATATATACACTCACCCGAAAAAAAAGCGGTACACTGAAAATGTGGGAAAAATTCATCAAATTTCAACTGACGATAACTTCGTAAATAATAAAGATAGAAAGTTCTATAAAATATGAAAATGAAGCTAAAAATCTCTACTTTAAGAATCAATTTATTTCAATGTTGCAAAATAAATTTATTGAAAATGGCGGATGACAAAGCGCGAGCATGCAAAATTGAAAAATAATGGTTCGAGTTTGCGACGGTGCACGGTATAAACAAAAAATTGTAGCTTATTGGGATCAAAAGCGTACGAAAGTACAGAGTCTCCTCTTTAAAATGCTTTTTTATGCATCTCGATACGATGATTTTTCGCCGAGAGATTCGCATTTGAAGAAAAAGGCAGATTCTTACTTCAAATGCGAATCTCTCAGCGAAAAATCATCGTATCGAGATGCATAAAAAAGCATTTTAAAGAGGAGACTCTGTACTTTCGTACGCTTTTGATCCCAATAAGCTACAATTTTTTGTTTATACCGTGCACCGTCGCAAACTCGAACCATTATTTTTCAATTTTGCATGCTTTTGCTTTGTCATCCGCCATTTTGGAGAAAGTTATCACACATTATTGCGTTATGAATTTTCGAACACTAGACATCCAAACTTTTAAAATAATTTTTAAAAAATCCTGCTAGCTGTATTACGTGCCGAGATATTCAATTTTGAACCAGACCGAATTGCAAGAATAAGAATTCTGTGGTTATCAGCTCCGCGGTATTTTAAAACTCCAAACTCTCCTTACGGTTATAAGTGTCAATTCTGCTCTTGGCGTTACCCAGGATCAACGGCGTGGACGTGGCAGAAATCTGATCCCGTGTGCACATGTTGGCACGTGTGTATGTGTGTGTGTGTGTGTGTGTGTGCGTGCGTGTGTCTGTGCGTCCGTGTGTGTGTATGTGTGTGTGCGTGCGCGTGCGTGCGTGCGTGCGTGCGCGTGCATGCGTGTGTGCGCGTGCACCACTGGGATAAGGACCTCATGGCTCGTTAGATCCACGATATTTTACGACTCCAAACCCTCCCGGTGGTGCGTGTACAATTGTGTATGCGCGCGCGTATATTAATAATGGGTATGACCTCCTCGTGCGCGTATTACCTCATTCATGCGACGAGGCATACTTCTTATTAGTGTTCTAATTTCAGTCTGCGTAATGTCATTCCACTCTATTTCAAGAACTCTTCGAAGTTCTGGCAATGACTGAGGAGCAGGTATATGATTTCGTACTTTTCTGTTAATATTGTCCCATAGGTGTTCAATGGGATTTAAATCTGGACTCATTGCTGGCCATTCGAGTCGATTTATGCCAACTTCATCGCAGAAATCAAGCACTCTTCTCGCAATGTGCGGTCGAGCATAAACAAAAAGTCAGGGCGGAGAAATCACAAAAGATCTGCAGACATTTCCTTCGGATGCAAAACAATTGATTGAAAAATAATGGTTCGAGTTTGCGACGGTGCACGGTATAAACAAAAAATTGTAGCTTATTGGGATCAAAAGCGTACGAAAGTACAGAGTCTCCTCTTTAAAATGCTTTTTTATGCATCTTGATACGATGATTTTTCGCTGAGAGATTCGCATTTGAAGTAAGAATCTGCCTTTTTCTTCAAATGCGAATCTCTCGGCGAAAAATCATCGTATCGAGATGCATAAAAAAGCATTTTAAAGAGGAGACTCTGTACTTTCGTACGCTTTTGATCCCAATAAGCTACAATTTTTTGTTTATACCGTGCACCGTCGCAAACTCGAACCATTATTTTTCAATTTTGCATGCTCGCGCTTTGTCATCCGCCATTTTCAATAAATTTATTTTGCAACATTGAAAT
The DNA here is from genome assembly GCF_040581485.1 of Linepithema humile. Classification (NCBI taxonomy): domain Eukaryota; kingdom Metazoa; phylum Arthropoda; class Insecta; order Hymenoptera; family Formicidae; genus Linepithema; species Linepithema humile. The sequence goes on from NC_090135.1 coordinate 2,604,389, forward strand.
AAATTGATTCTTAAAGTAGAGATTTTTAGCTTCATTTCCATATTTTATAGAACTTTCTATCTTTATTATTTACGAAGTTATCGTCAGTTGAAATTTGATGAATTTTTCCCACATTTTCAGTGTACCGCTTTTTTTTCGGGTGAGTGTATATCCAAAATTTTAATAAAAATGTTTATTAATTTTTAAAAGAATTTGATATTCAATTATGTCATCGTGAAGATGTCCTCTTTGTGGCGTTCTTACAGAACCACCGACGCTGAACATTCGTTCAACAGATGCACTACTCGGAAGTGCCGTGTTGTATTTAATAAAGAGTTTTTTAATTGCGGTATAATCATTTAACATACTGATATTGCAATTATTTGATTTTAAGAATCGATGCAATTCTTCTTGTGCAGACTCGACTTCTTTTGTTTGCTGGTTAAAAGCAAAAAAGTCATCGTGATCGTCGAGGTTTTCATCAGGATTTGGGGAACTTTCATTAGAACGGATTCCTAATAAGTCTTCTAAATAATTTTTAGCAAGTTTCCTTTCTTCTCCATTTATCCAGTTCAACTTGAATTTTGGGTGCAAACAACTTGCGATGATTAGCTCTTTTTTTTCAAATAATGTGGAAAATCTAAAATTATATGTTCAGAATCAATGAATAAATATTGTTTTGTATTAAAAAATAATAAATACATGCGTGTTAATTAAATTAACAAATTACCTTTTATCTAAACCTTGTTGAATAGCTGTAATTAGTGACTGGCAATTAGTAAATCCACTTTTGTTGAGTTTTTCTAATTTTTCTTGTAAAGTTTTTAAGATTGGTAATAAGTATCCCATATACATCCCTGACTCACTTTGTAGTATATCTAAGGCTTGTGCCAAAGGTTTCATTGCTTAATCCAAAAACAAAACAAAAATGAAAGAAATTCACTAAATGTATACATAATACAATCTATCTATAGACGTACCTGACAATATTCTTCTATAAATTTAATTTCGTTTTCTGTTAGTCTTTGCAAATTGCAATAATCCAGACATTTATTAATTTTTTCGGAATCATTTTTCAAAAGTGTTACTAGTTGCAGTATAGAATCAAAAGTCGAGTTCCATCTATTAAAATGAAAGATGAAAGTATAGAAAATTATTTATTCTAGAAAAAATACTTATATTTGTACGCAAAGTTGAATGAAAACGTAATGAGAAATAGAAATAAATATTTTGAACAAAATATTTTGAACGCATACCAATAAACTTAGCTTTCAGAAAAACAGTACTGATTGGCTATTGCGTCGCTTCTTGCCGCACGACAACCGTTTCCACGTTCTGTGTGCAGAATCCATTAGATTAAGGGCCTATCCAGACAAACTTGCATAATCGCATAAACATATGCATAAGGAAATTGATTGTCCATTTCCTTATGCATTTGCTTATGAACCAATCAATTTTCTTATGCATTTGTTTATGCGACTATGCAAGTTTGTCTGGATAGGCCCTAATTCTTACAATTAATACAACCGTATATAGAATATTAAATTAACTGTTAGATTAGTTACTAGTTACCATAAATATGTAACTAAGTTAAGTTACAGTTATAGATGAAGAAAAAGGAACGAAGTTAAGTTATAGTTACCAAAAAAAATAACTGTAACTGTAACTTCGTTACAAGTAACGAGTTACTTCCCAACTCTGGTTATTAATACTATTATCGTAGTAACTATATACTCGTTAAGGCGTTATACTTTTATACACGTTTGTATTCCGCGGGCTGTATGGCAACGCCATAGCCCTGTAACTATATATTCTTGAATAAAAAAAAAAAAAAAAAAAAAAAAAAAAAAAAAAAAAATCGCAAAAGTGACCAAGTGAGCGATTGTCCGGTGGATCTGCGTGCGAACGCCTTTTTCACAGCGGAGAGAGGGCCGGATGGTCTATGATGATTCTTGCAGACCTAAATTCAAGCGCCAGAGAGGGGAACGCTATCTCTGATAGTTTTGAAATTTTCGACTTTTCAACGCTCTTCTCGTGGCCTTCGCTGTTAGGAAGAAAAATAAAAACAATACCAGCGGCTCACTCAAGATTGTTTACCGAGGCATGTTTTTCCGCTGCTTTATCTAAGCGAATGCCCGAAAGCTAAACATAATCATATTCTGCCCGTTAACATGAATTTATTACAATGTGTAAGATAACTAATTAATACAAAAGTGAGAGAAATTATAGAGACTAAATGACGCACGCTGAGCGGGTTTCGATCGTTAACAATATTATTACTTTTATTACATTATTATTATTCACACATGCACACACGCGCGCGCACAAGATTGTAAACAAAAAAATTTTGAATAAAATTTGTTAAAAAATATTCGTATTGTAATTTTTTTTTTTCTTCTATCCTTAAATTACATATTAAGTTTAGATTAGAGTTCTTATTAAATTTATATTTATATTTGACTGCAGATAATTTATTTTAAAGTATAATAGGTATTCATTTCTAAATTACTGTTTTAAATACATTAAAAATATAAAGATGATATTGTCTGATTTGAACACTTAATAAAGATTCAACTAAAATTCTAACGCTTAACCTACACGATCTTTTGACAGGTTGGATGAGTAAAGAATATATCAATGATATTATTTACAAAGTACAAATCACCGAAATAATTCGCTGTATATTATTCACTGCAATTAAAAGAGAGAATAATAGTCACTGATTTACTCGTTTCCTTCTATCATGTAGTGTAACATGACGCGCGCGCTTATTTCGCAATAGGGTAGGTCAGTGTAACATAACTTCTATATTGTCCAACATTGTAATCTCAAATTTAATAACTTATTAATTATAATAGTCTCAGTTTTATTATTTATTATTTTATTTAATATGAATAAGTTTATTTTAATAAAACTTTTTAAATTGTATATTTAAATGGTTCCTTACAACGGTGTAACTTGACTCGCGCGCTGTAGGATAGGCCGGTGAATAGGATGGGAAATATGGAATAATAAAAATTAATTTAATGATAAATAATATTTATTAATCATATTCGTGATAATATTTTTTAAGTATTTCTTTACATTCTAAATGTGTGCTATGTCTTTTATTTTTATACGTTTCCATGGTTTCACTATAATAACATTCACATGTCAATATACGACATTTACTTATAGATATATGACATTTACTTATAGATTCAAAATCCTGTATTAATTCATACTCTTCTGACCATATGATATACTCTGGTGGATGATTGGAATAACAAATTTCATTATTTTTTACTTCTAAGACAAATTCAATTTGCTTGTTGATATCTCTTGTGTGAATCCATTCATCATCGATCCAAAACAGTTTTGCACAGAGCACAGATGACACCAATTGTCCGGATTTTTTGCATGCGCTATTAGATCATTAAAGTAACAGACAATTTTTTTCCGTAATGCACAATCTGGTTCTCCGCTCCCCGATGTTTCATACACATGAACGACATATTTTATATGCCCGACCGGCGTAGTTGTAGGTGTACCACATACTGATTATCGTCTGATACAAGTGACCAAAACTTACTTCTTCAGGATATTTCATTATCGCCGCTAATTGTAATGGTGTAGCTATTTTATATCTATCTATAAATTCTAGACTGCACGTGGCAATATAAAAATCATATAAAGTGGTACACCTAGATAATAGTTGCTCGTAATTGAGACGGTCTTCTGCAAACGATTCCTCCAGGTCACGAATGAGCCTCGATGGAAGCGCGAGGTCCATGAGATGCGGTGCAGATTTGATGTTTTTGTTTTGCATGCAAGCTCGGTGAGATTTTTCGGCTGATGCTTGTTCATGGCGAACCTAAAACAATTTATAAGGTTGTTATGATGTATATATTATGATAGTTTCTTTAGATTTAAATACTCGTTTATAAACGTTTTTAACAATATGAAATTATTATTATAAAAATATATTAAATCATATTTACTGGAGACTTTTGACAGTTCGGTGATTAACTGATCCACGATATTGACGATGTGTTGAGACTGAATATTACTATGGTTTTTCGCGAGCTTTTTATACCCGCTTGTTGCACACGACACTAATTAAAAAATGCTGATTAAAACATTAAAATTTGGCAACAATGGTGCCCAAAATGCTGACGTGGCTGCCTGTTGCTATGGGCTTTTGCACACGGCACTCTTAAGGGGGGAAATACATGTAACTGGTTGAAAAATCGCAATTTTTTCATATTTTTGTAGTAAAACATTTCAAAAATAAATTCCCAAAGTTTTAAAGCGAAATTCGAAATTTTAACGTGGTTACAAGCAATAAATGTAAGTTGCGCATGCTTCGCGTCGTAAGTATATTTGAGCGCTAAGGTAGAGAGATATAAATACGGTAACATTTTTAATATAATATATATTTATAATAATATTATAAGTAGTTATACTATGGGGGTTCTAACCCAGGGGCAATGAGGGGGTGCGGGTGAAGAGGGGAAGAGGGGTATCAGATAACAGTGGAGGGGGTAATGACGTCATCGTTTTGGAGGAGAGGGGGTAATTTAGGAGTGGTGGGGGCTATCAGATAACAATAATTCCTGGAAGTGGGGGATTTCCGGGATTCCCGGAAAAGATAAGATAAGGATTGTTAATACAAACATGAGTCGTCGAGAGATAAGGATTCCTGGAAGAGATAGGGATTCCGAGAACTGTTTAGATCCTTTGGTTTTTCTCTGCGCATCAAAGTGGAGCGCCATGTTGTCGGAATGCATCATCGCAATGTTTATAGTATGCAGGTTCGTGCAGGTTTACGGATTGCATCATTGCTGTATTTTAGAACAAAAGCCCATAGCAACAGGCAGCCACGTCAGCATTTTCGGCGCCATGTTGTCAGATTTCAATTTTGTATACAACAAGCGGGTATATAAAGCGAGTGAAAAAGAATAGGAACCATCAGTCGTTCGAAATCATTGAGAAAATTACTAGTTCGCTGTGACGTTTACTAGCAACGATGTTTTGCACCATGTTAACCGTGAAGTAAGTTGTTTCTTTAGCTACATCTTTAAACTTAATTGTTATACTTTTAAACCCACAATTTATTTTTTTTCATAGAAAACAAAAAAGTAATATGTCAAAGATGGAAAAAGAATCATCTAGGATCTTGGTTAGAAGATACTCGTTGACAAAAACCAGTTACAAATATCTCGACATCGGAATCAACGTCTCAACGTCGAGCCGTGTGGAAATCGCTCTCGGTGACAACCATGGTAAGGAGCTACGTCTATCATACGACGTATGGAAAGAACTCATGAATCAACGGGACATCATCACCAGCTTCTTTAAGAACGATGTGGACGAAGCACCGTCTCAGACCGTTGGACACTGCACGTTAAATTTTGGAAAAATGAACAACCTAAAAGTAATGCGCCTGGCAACATCAGCGTTATGTTTAATCATGTCAAACCGAACCGTGTGTAACATGTTTGCACTTGAATATTGCGTAGACTGTATCAATCATTCGTTGAACAACATCACCGGTACGGTTGATGTAAAGTTCGCACACTTTTCAGAAATCGCGAGGAATGCGAAGGACCCCGATCACGTGGCGATTCGCAAAAGCGATTTATTCGATAAGAATAATATAATTGATTGTGAACTGGTGACTCAGGTCTTTGCGGAGTTGTAACAATACATATTAATAAATATTATTTCAACTGTAATTAAAATTTTTTATTATTTTTCCGTGTCATCTTATCCGCTATACCGACTTATCCTACAACGCGCGCATCAAAGTAGAGCGCCTGTTTAAATTGCGTCATCATGTTTGGAGGAGAGGGGGTAAATTCGGAGTGGTGGGGATATCATATTACAATAATTCTCGGAAGAGAAAAAATAAGGATTGTTTATACAAATTGTAGGCAGCCCCATGTTGTCAGAATGCATCATCGTTATGCTTATAGTTAGTGCCGTGTGCAACAAACGGGTATATAAAGCGAGTGAGAAAAAAAACGACTAATCACAGTTGTTCAAAATGGAGAAGGAGCGCGATCTTACCGTACGAGCAGCGAATATCAAAACGACGGGAGAGTTCCTTCCATGGGACTACGAGTGCAACGAGTACCTCGATTCTCTCAAGGAACAATGTCGCAAGAGGCAACGCACCGGAGTAGTCAACTCTCTGGTGGCGCAAATTGCGCGTCTGGAGGGTGTGAGGGACGCCCTGCACGAGCGTTTCGTGCCCGTCGGTGCCGGATACGGTGGATACGAGAAAAAGGGCTACACGTGGAAGGAGATCGAGACGGCGTTTAGGAACCGTGTGCTGACGGGTGTGGTTGTCAATCAAAACTATATAGATCCACACGAGTTTTTGAAAAACGTGAGAAATATGGTTATCGAGCGGATCCAGGGCGTCATGGTGGAACACAACAGCGTCAAGATTAACACCGCGTTCAACGGGGAATTCGTCGCAGGCGACAAGACTGCCGTGAAGACCATCGCCACCAAAAATTGCGAGTTGTTTCCCACATCCGATCTCAACGAGTGGTACACGCGGCACGTGGAGGATGATATTCTGGCGGCTCTGGAGGAGTTTCAGGAACGCGATAGCGGATGGGCGTTGTCGCGTATCCTGAATCTCACCGTCAATGTGAACAAGTTCAATCCTCTGCACGCGGGATGCCACATCGAGTTATCGCGGAAAATTATGCTAAAAAGAGCGGTGGTCAACGTGCAATCGACGGACAATGCGTGTTTCGCGTGGGCAGTCGTCGCCGCTCTATATCCAGCGGAAAAACATCCGGAAAGAACGATAGAATACCCACATTAGTCGACGGTGCTGAATCTGTGCGACATCGAGTTCCCCGTGACGCTGTCACAAATATCAAAGTTCGAGAAACTAAACGCCATCTCCGTCAACGTCTTTACCACCCAAGACTCCAAAATCGTCCCTCTGCGGCTCGCCGACGACAAAAAGGAGAAGCACGTCAACCTGCTATACGTGCGTAAAAACAACGATGCACACTTTGCGTGCATAAAGAACCTGCCGCGGTTGGTGAGCTCACAACTGAGCATGCACAAATGTAAAAAGTACATTTGCGATCGGTAAGTAAAAAAAAAAAAAAGATGCGTATAAAATAAATCAATATTTTTTATTCATAATTTTAATCAAATAAATTATTACAGGTGTCTACACTACTTTTATACACGGGAGAAGTTGTCAGTCCACAGCGTCGACTGCGGGAAAATGAACGACTGCGCCGTCGTTCTCCCCAGCGAGGACGACAAGTGGCTGACGTTCCGGAATTACAATCGGAAGGAGTGGGTTCCGTTTGTAGTGTACACCGATCTCGAATGTACGCTCGAGAAAAAGGAGGATCAGGACGGTACTACTTACGCCTACCAACATCACAGAGCCTTTAGCGTAGGATATTATGTAAGTTGCGCTTACGATAATTCGCTCTCTAGTTATAAGTCATATCGCGGTGAGGATTGCACAGCGTGGTTCGTCAACGAACTGCACGATTTGACGCACCGCGTGAAAGCGATCCGTACCACCATCGTCCCCATGGCGGATCTTACGCGGGAGGAATCGGAGGAATTCCGTAGCGCCGTAACGTGTCACGTGTGCGAGAAACCCTTAACAGCGGACGACACGCGGGTGCGAGATCATTGTCATCTGACCGGGCGTTACCGCGGTGCCGCGCACTCGTCGTGCAATCTAAATTACATAGACTCCGACGTTATCCCGGTGATATTTCACAATTTATCCGGTTACGACGCGCATTTCATTATTAAAGACGTTGCCAATGCTTTCGAAGGCAACGTCGAATTGTTGCCGCTGACGAAAGAGCGTTACATTTCATTTACAAAAAATGTTAAAGATACCATGGATCAAAAATCAAAATTGTGTATAAAATTACGGTTTATTGATTTGTTTAAATTTCTCAGTACGAGTCTCGACAAATTGGCATCTTATTTAACTGTGGATGAATTAAAAATTTCACGATCGGAATTCAAACATTTATCCGCGGAAAATTTCAATCTGCTTACTCGGAAAGGTGTGTTTCCCTACGAGTACGTCGACAGCGTCGACAAGCTCCGGGACACAAGCCTGCCATCGCGCGAATCGTTTTACAGCTCGCTCACCGGAGAAACGGTATCCGAGAGCGATTACGCGCACGCGACAAACGTCTGGCAAACTTTTTCGATCGAAGATCTAGGCCAATACAGCGATTTGTATTTGAAAACAGACGTTCTTTTGTTGGCGGATATTTTCGAAAATTTTCGAAACATGTCTATAAAGAGTTACGGTTTAGATCCCGCTCATTATTACACTCTACCGGGATACACGTGGGACGCTATGTTGAAGTACACGCGTGTAAAATTCGAGTTGCTCACGGACATCGATATGGTACTGTTTGTCGAGCGCGGTATACGCGGTGGTCTCAGCCAATGCTCCAACCGATACGCGGCCGCCAACAACAAATACATGCCATCCTACGACCCATCGGAACCGTCATCGTACCTAATGTACTATGATGTAAACAATTTGTACGGGTGGGCGATGTGTCAACCGTTGCCCTACGCCAAATTTCGATGGGTCGATGATGTCGCGAGCTTTGACGTAATGTCTGTTGCATCCGATTCGGCTACCGGTTACGTGCTGGAAGTCGATCTCGAGTATCCGGTGAATCTTCACGACGCGCACGCCGACCTGCCGTTCTGCCCGACGTGCGATAAGCCGCCCGGCAAACGGGAGTTCAAGTTACTCGCAACGCTGTACGATAAGCAGCGTTATGTCATCCACTATCGTAATCTGCAACAATGCGTGCGACATGGTCTGCGAATTGCAAAGATTCACCGCGTACTGCAATTCGCGCAATCTCCATGGCTCCGCGGATACATAGAACTGAATACACAGTTTTGGACACGGGCGAAAAATGATTTCGAAAAAAATTTGTACAAATTGATGAACAACGCCGTTTTCGGCAAAACCATGGAGAATGTGCGAAATTACACGGATGTCCGGCTCGTTACACAGTGGGATGGTCGGTACGGAGCGGAGGCTATGATCGCAAAACCGAATTTCCACAGCCGAAGCGTGTTCTCGGAGGATCTGATTGCCGTAGAGTTGCGAAAACTCGAAGTGAAATTCGACAAGCCGATCTACGTGGGTATGTGCATCCTCGACATATCCAAGACCTGCTTGTACGAGTTTCACTACGAGTACATGGCGCCTCTCTACCGCGACAATTGCAAAATTATGTACACCGATACCGACAGTCTGATATACTTTCTGCACTGCGAGGACGCGTATCGGGATATGAAACGTGATATATCCAAATTCGACACGAGCGACTACTCCAAGAACAACGCTTACGGTATGCCGCGCGCCAACAAGAAAGTACCCGGTCTGATGAAAGACGAGAATAACGGCGCGATCATGACGGAATTTGTCGGACTGAGAGCGAAGATGTACGCGTTGAGAGTCACCGGCCAAAAAGACACCAAAAAGATTAAAGGTGTAAAAAAGAGTGTAGTCGCTAGAACGATAACGTTCGACGACTACACTCGGTGCCTCAACGCCGAAATCGAGCTGACGCGGCGCCAATCGTGCATCCGCTCCAAGATGCACGAGGTGTACACCGTGTCGGAGTCGAAGCTCGCGCTCAGTCCGTACGACGATAAGCGGCACGTCGTATCCTGTTCCACCGACACTCTACCATGGGGACATCGCGAGATACATTTGTAAATAATGCTTAGTAATATACATAGTGTTTAATTTATATAGTTTAATATTTTATGTATTATTAGTTTTTTTTTAAATGTATATATTGTAACATATTGTAGTAGTAATAAAGAACACCATTGTATATATGTATAATAGTTTATTATAATACAATGTATAATATACACAGTTTATTACAATACATCGTCTTTATTTATCCAAGAGTTGTGCGAATTGTCGAATCCCAACCACTTTACAAACACCTTGTCGTCCTTTCGACGCAACACCTTCTCCACGAGATAAACGTCGGGTTGAGCGGTCTTGAGCAATTCGTGCTCGTAAAAGCCTCCCGCGACCGGATCTCCGCGGTAATCTTTAATTAGATACGTCACAGGATTGGTACGTTGCACCGCAGCAATCTTAAACACCTCCGTCGACCAATTCGGCGTGTATCCTTTCTCGAATACAGTTTTGAATTTGCTCACGCGCACCGGATCACCCACCCTGAATTTCGCCGGCGCGGCAATTTTTATTCTACTGTACACGGTGCTCAAGAGTCCCTTTGCGATCTCGGGAGTGACATCGATCGGGCGCATACCGATCGTACGATGTTTACGACCGTTGTATTCCGAGACCAATCGCGGTAAATCGTCGATCCACTTGTACGATTCCGCGAGCGTGAAAAACTTCCACATTTCGTTCTTCAACGTGCGATTCAATCGTTCCACCACCGAAGCCTTCATGACCGAGTATGTCGAATAATGATTGATGCCGTGTTTCTTGACAAGATTTTGGAAATCTCTGTTGTAAAATTCTTTTCCACGGTCGGTCTGCAAATTTTTCGGAATTCTCTCCCTAAATATCGCGGAAAATGCTTTGGACGTTTCGATTCCTTTGGTCTTTAAGGGCACGGCCCACGCGTACTTGCTCAACACATCGATAACGGTTAGAATATAGTTGTAACCGCCGTTGGATCGCGAGTACGGTCTCATCTCGACAATGTCAGCCTGCCACAAATCATCGTATCCTTTCACGACGACTGGCCGACGCGTAAAGTTTCTTCTCGCCGGTGCGTGGAGCTCGTCCACGAGCGATCTCCTCTCCAGGCTCATTGCGATTCGTTTTGCTTCTTCTTCATCGCCTCATCGTAGTATTTGATGAAATTTTTTCTCACAGTTCTACGAAGATTGTGAATCTCTCGCTCGACAAGACTCTTCGTCTCTCGCTCGCGATCGACGAGTTTTCCATCGAGTAGCGCCACACTCTCGTCGAGGAGACCTCTCAGATCGTGAATCTGGCGTTCCAACGTCACGTATCTGGTCTCGATGTAATCATCGTGGTCTCTCTTCCAGGTCCGCTCGGTATTCTCCGAATCTTCGAGTCGCGAAAGTACTTCTCGCTTAAAATTTTCATAGAGCATACGATCTCGATTCGCACGATCGCTCATAAGCTGGAAGTGATGATCCAGATGCAGCTTGTTGACGGCGTCGGTGTCCGCTTCAGGGTCGGCGAGATGTCTGATTACGCGTGACTTGGCGTTGAAAACCCCACCATCCTTGCAGAGACAATTCTCGCGCACGTAATTCTTCGAGACTCCACCGCTCTGTCTCGTCACCCTGGCGCTTCCTCCTCCTAGCTGTAGTCCGAATTTGTTGATAGACATTCCCGTAGCATCGCACGAGCAATACTGGCTACAGCGATGACAACGACGATCAATTTATAATCAGACCGGCTTCGCGCAGTTCCTCGATAATCGAGAGAAACTCGTTGTCGTGCGCGTTGTTTCCCGCCTGACGGGAGGCGTCCAGCAATCGAAGGCGATCCACCAATTCGTTCGGATCGTCCCAGTGCACGTAATCGACCGCGTTGTCGGTCACAGTCATGGTCTGTGGTACGTTACACTTGGGTAACGTGCGACCCGCACCTCTCTTGTCGAGATGTGCGACACCTCCACCTTTCTTAGATATCAGAGGTGTGATGATATGTTTGTATTTGTATCCTTTGTTTCCCAAAACAAGTAAATGCGCGTTATGGCCGCGTCTGTGAGCGTTAGTAGCTAGTAGTATGCTCTTGTACTTTTGTTTGTCAGCCTCCGTACACAGCGTATCGTCGGGAAGTCTTTTGAATATTAATTCAAACATGCCGGGCGTGCCAGCGTATTTCACACCGTCCACGATCAAATTGTCGTCTCGATCGATGTCGAAGGTCTTGTCCCCGAGAAACGTTCCCGCATCGTTGAAGTATACACCGTACACGTTGTCGATCCCTCTCTTCTTGTCACCGCTCAAGAGCTCCCCGATGTACTCTTGGCCTAGCGGGCCCATTTGACCGTACAGCGCTTCCCAACCATCGGACGTTTGCATCGTCTGTCTCACGGATGTCGCGAAAGACGGGTCCGTGGTTTCGAACACGTTTTCGATCGGTAAATTTATCGGCAATTCAAACGCCAATTTTTGCGGCTGGAACGGCGTCGAAGCTTGTATCGGTGTCGTCAACGGGGTACGCTTGATTTTCTTCTTCCTCTTCTCGAAGTTTGACCGCTTTCGTTTGATATCCGGCTCGTTTGTAATCTCGAGATCGTCAACCGAATCATCGTCACTCTTGATGTTCTCGACGATTCGTTTCAACGGCTCTAAGATCGGTTTCAACCGTTTCTCCAATTGCGCCTCTTGCTCCACTCTACCCGTCTTCAACGTCCGGTGCTTCTTGCGAATCGACTCGCTCGTACGAGCGATTTCCTTCGCGATCTTCTTCCTCTCGTCGATATCTTTCGTGTCGAACGTCATCGTCAACGTCTCGAGAACGACTAACCATTCCGCGGTACCGCAAACTCGTTAAAACCACGTCTGTATCGTCCATCGTTAATCGCACTATCCTTGTCTATCACTAAAAAACCGTACTTGTGACGCCAACATGCGTGACACAATGTACCGAAATCTTCGTACGTCATGTCCGTATTCACATGATCGTTGTAGACGTGCTTAAGGTTTGTTCCATCCTGCTTGAATATTACGAGTAAATTCGCGTTGTCGCGCACGAGATGTTTAGGTATTTTCGCATACGTTTGGCACAGATAGAAACAATCGACCTTCGAATGTCGACCCATAGCAAAGTACTCGCGTATCGCATTCTGCTTGTCGCACGCTATATCGTCGAAGACGAATACGGAATTCGGTAACGCCTCGCTGTGCGGTACAATTGTATCGTTGTCCGAGAACGTAAAGTAGCCGATTTCATCGATCGATTCGAGCAATCTTTCGAGATACCGATACTTTGGTTGATTCAACGATTTCGAGTACACGTACACGTTTTTGAAACGTACACCGTTCGGACTTTGCAGCAGACTGATCATCACATTGGTTTTACCGCAATTCGAGGGACCGCAAATGATACCGCGTATCGTGTTTGGCAGCATTTTACCGTGTCTGCACGCCTTTTCACAAACCCCTTGCGTCTTATCATCCATGTTTTTCACACGGATCGTGTACGGTTGTTGTACAAATTTCATTTTTTTTTTACCAGACTGTTTCTCATCCTTGTTATTACGCGACGAGTGCGCGGTATCGGATGTCGGAAAGAGCGGTGCTCGGATATTCGTCGCTAGATCTAAAATATCTCTGTTTCCATACATGATTCGGACATTATCCTGAAAAAAAAATATTGTTTCAAACACACGATTAGCGATGCACGTTTGCGATATTCACCTCCTTCCGTACCTTCTTATTATCCCGGTTATTCATTGTACTTTGTCGTCCGACAAACTTTGATATTCCACTAGTTAGCGATCGATACGCGCCTCCTATTTATAGGTGAACGCTGTCGAAACACACCTCAGTTGGAAATGTGATTTACACGCGAAGTGTTAGAATTCGCGTTCTATGAAACGATACAAGGGTGCCGGTTTACTGAACAGTGTGATAAATCGACTACCGTTGGAGCTGCATATACCCGGCTACCAATTTTGCGGGCCGGGGACTCGTCTGCGGAAACGACTCGCGCGAGGGGATCGAGGTATCAATCCGTTGGACGCGGCGTGTCGCGATCACGACGTCGCGTACTCGCAAAACCGCGAATCAGCGGACCGCCACGCGGCCGATCGCGTTCTCGCCGATAAAGCGCGGGAGCGGATCACCGCTGCGGACGCGACTCTCGGTGAGAGGGCCGCCGCTACCGCCGTATGGGCTGCTATGAAAGCAAAGACGAAATTGGGGATGGGTATGACAAAGGGAAAGAAGAAGAAGAAGATCAAGAAGAGGAGAACGCTTCCGACGGCGAAATGCGGTGGTATGTTACCGTTGTTACCGCTCTTGGGAGTCATCGGTTCGCTTGCCGGTGGAGCAGCGGGTGTTGCAAAGGCGGTGAACGACTCTAAGGCCGCGCGACGACAACTCGAAGAGATGAAACGTCACAATAAAGCTATGGAAGGACGGGGGATTTATCTCGATCCGTACAAGCGGGGCAAAGGATTGAAGAAGAAGAAGAAAAAAAAAAAAAACGTCGAAAAAACGATAGAGATGCCCGCGGGTGCCACCACCAATCTACAGTTGTCACAAATAGCGAAGCGTATGCGAATACCGTATTTCCGAGGTGTCTACATGCGTAACGCTTTACCCGACGAGATACACCGAAACGAGAGCGGTATCGTGAATTTGGACGATGTCGACGGGCCGGGCACGCATTGGGTGGCGTACGCCAAGAGAGGCGATCGCGCCGTATACTTTGACAGCTTTGGCAATTTGCAACCGCCGAAGGAGCTTACACGCTACCTCGGAGACACCGATACAACAATAACGTACAATCGCACGGTCTACCAGACGTACGATCAAACGATCTGCGGACAATTGTGTCTCCTGTTCCTCCAGAAAATAGATATAAAAATCGATCCACCATCGATCAACATCAGTCGTCGATGGAATTTCGGCAATGTCGCTGACGCTCACTCTAAGCGGTAAAAGCAGCGTTCTCACGGTGGATTATTTTCCACCGATAGACTTGAGCGATGGGGACAACGAGCTCGGCCTAACCACGATGGAGACCTACAACACGATTCCGAACGTAACGGTAGCGAACGATAAATTTTATTTCGACGACAATGACGAAGAAATTACAATTCCCGAAGGATCGTACGAATTGGACGCCATTGCTTCTTATCTGAAACGCGCGATACTGCAAAAACGAGGAAAAGGCGAAGAGCAGGATTATCCATTGTTACTTCGTCCCAACGTTAATACCATGAGGAGTGAAATCATGTGCGCTTTTCGGATAAATTTCGCCAAACCGAATACCATCGGACCATTGTTGGGATTTTCGACGGGTCGTATACTGGAACCGAGAAAGTGGTACGAATCAGACTCCTCGGCAAACATCATCAACGTAAACATTATTCGAGTGGAATGCAGCATTACCGCGGGTGCGTACGCCAACGACAAGTCGGTGCACACGATACACGAATTTTCACCAAACGTGCTCCGGGATATAAAGTCTCGGAAACACCGGCGCAAATCATTTACCTTCTGGTCATCGCGTGGAGTGTTACCGATATCACCTTGCGTGTGGTGGATCAAGACGGACGAATGATCGACTTTCGCGGAGAGGAGATTACCATCAGACTGCACTTGCGGCGACGCGGTGCGACGAAATGCTCGTGTTGAACGAACAGCGAGTGATTGAGAGAGCAACGAAAATTGTGAAAAAATCGCCATTCAAGAGGCTCAGTACGACGAACGTAAACTTTTTACAATCGTTGGGATTCGTTGTGAGAAACGCTTAAAGAGATGGATATACTCGACATCGTTGACGAGCCCGTCTTCGACGAGCGTATCGTGAAATATGAGATGCACACGTACAATCCGTACGCTAACACGACGTTGGGACACAGCGACGAGATACGAATACCTTAACAACAACAGGATTTGTACACGTTGCCGTGTGAGATTTTTCTCTACGTTGAAGGAAAACTCGTTATGAATCCTACCGGTGAGAATAGAGATGTCGTGTGTATTATGGGAAATAATTGTGTCGCGTTCATGTTTGAAGAAATGCGATACGAGCTCGACGGAGTTGAAATCGATCGTAACAGAAACGCTGGAATAACAACGACGATCAAAAATTATATATCGCTGACGACGGAGAAGAGCAAGATGCTGAAATACGCATCGTGGAATCCGAATGGATATTCGTTGATCGATGGAAACTTTAATTTTTGCGTTCCACTTAATGCTCTGTTTGGATTCTGCGAGGACTACAAGCGCATCGTGATCAACGCTCGTCACGAACTTGTATTGATACGATCGCGCAACGATAACAATTGTCTCGTAGGACGAGCCGGAGCGAATCCGACGATCGAGCTACTCAAGATACAGTGGCGAATGCTTCACGTATCTCTGAGCGAAGTCAACAAGCTGTCTCTTCTTCGAACTTTGGAAAGCGGACGATATCTGAGCGTGTGCTTCCGTTCGTGGGATCTGTACGAGTTTCCTCTGCTGCAAAACACGACCAAGCATTCCTGGGCGATCAAAGCCGCGACGCAATTGGAAAAACCGCGATACGTAATCTTCGCTCTCCAAACCGGTCGAAAAAACGTACTGTCTGAAAACGCTGCGCAATTTGACGATTGTAAACTCACCAATGTGAGACTGCATCTGAATTCAGATTTTTATCCGTACGACGACATGAACTTGGATTTCGACAGAAATCGATACGCTATACTGTACAACATGTATGCGCGTTTCCGCAAAGCCTATTACGGACAGGACGATACGTATTTGGATACCGATGATTTCTTGATAACCGGTCCGTTCGTAGTCATAGATTGTTCGCGACAAAACGACTCTGTCAAGAACGCCACCGTCGACGTGCGAATAGAATTTGATTGTAAGGAAAATATACCGGCCAACACCACCGCCTATTGTCTCGTTATACACGATCGAATGGTCGAATATAATCCACTGAACAACATTGTGCTCAGACTCGTGTGAAAAGTTATAAATTAGACGTGTGCGTACGCGGACATGTCAGTTTTCCGACGATCGACGACGATGTCGAACGTACCAATTTTCGTCGACTTGCAAGGTTACGCGTTCAACAACATTTTTATCGTGAAAGAAGCAGCGGTACTTCGAGATGGCGAAACGCTGTCTCATTACGTATTTCGTGAACACGTACCGTGGTATCTGTTGACGAAATCGGAAAAATCGCTGGTGTGTTGGTTACGGATATACCATCACGGCTTCCGATGGGAAGATGGACACGTCTCGTACAGTCGGATGAAAAGCCTCATCAACAACGCCATTGGTACGGAACCGCCTCTGATATACGTGAAAGGACTCGAGAAGAAAAAGTGGCTGTGTGAGATTTTGGAAGATGATGTAGAGATTGAAACGATCGATGCGGATTACGAAGATATCGCACGCCTGACGAACTTGGATGTAATCGGAACCTTGTGCTGCGCGTATCACACGAAACATTGCGCTATGCGGAATGTTTGCAAATTGTACAAGTGGTGGTTTGAGCGTAACAAACGTGTAACATAACAATGATTTATATTAATAAAATGATTTATATTAATAAAATGATTTATATCATACGACTTTTATTCCACCACAGTTATACGATCCTCGTGACATATGATCTGTCGCTTATCTCGCAGTAGGATAGGTCAGTGAATAGGATAGGAAAAGAGTCTGGTAAAAAAAATAAAAAATTAATTTATTTAATATGAATAATATTTATTAAAAAAACAATAAAAAAAAATATATGTACATTTAAGCAAACAGAATTTTTTTTTTCAATTGCAAAAAAAAAGTTCTTTCCTCGCGAGGAATCGACTGGTGAAACCGACGACTTCGAAAGCGTGTCGCAGGAACCTCGCCCGACCAAGTTTCCTCCGACTCTTCTTCTCTACCACCTGTTTGAACTGCAAAAAGTCAAAATTAAAAAAAAATTAATGAATTAATTAAAAAATTTGAGTATGAAAAACTCACCTCTCGATTTTCTTCTTTTTATTTTACTCCCCCGTTTGAAAATTCTAATCGGAAGAGTAAGACATCACAGGGGGGCTGTATCCTGTGAAAATTTTAATGTTTAAAAAAAATTCAAACATAAAAGTAACTGTAAAAATTTTCAATCTTTCTTACCTCTGTCACCCATTCCCCATCCGTCTTGCGTGTAGCCTTCCTCATCCCCTCCTTCATAAGTCCTCTCCTCTTTCTCTTCCTGCTCTTCTTCCTCTTCCTGCTCTTCTTCCTCGCGAAGTGAGCTCATCGATTCGTCACTCACGAGATCGACGAGCTCAGGCGTCAGAACAATTCGAGCGCGAGCTGAAACATTAAATTTTTTTTGTAAAATTTCCTAATATAAAATCGATGCTGTTATTTTATTTCATATAAATAATGTATGCAGCGACTTACACGAGGGTCCGGCTTCGTCGCTCGCGAGATCGACGAGCTCAGGCGTCAGAACAATTCGAGCGCGAGCTGAAACATTAAATTTTTTTTTGTAAAATTTCCTACTATAAAAATCGATGCTGTTATTTCATATAAATAATGTATACAGCGACTTACACGAGGGTCCGGCCTCAGGCGAGGTATCCGCTCGACGTCTTACCCCGAGACGTCGAGTAGCTCGCTCGTCGTGGTTTCGACGCGTACCACGCACCACACCCTCCACCACCATAGTTTTTTTAGATGTTGGATGTTGTAGCGTTCCTAAAAAATAATAATTTTAATTTTTTAAAACTTTGTTTTAATATTCATAATAAAAAAAAAAAAAAAAAAAACTTACCATTTTTTACAGCATCATTATAGCAATGCGACAGCCAGGTGATATAACCTCCCGCATCCTCTTCAGCATCGCTGTAAATACGTCTCATTTCGACAATTTCCCCAGCAATAATCAAGAGCTGAGGATAATTCGAAAAATGTCCCAACCGAAATAACACAGCGAGCACCGCGCTAGGGCACGCACCCGCAAACTTTGCGAATACTGTATAATTATCATCGTCGTTGTCGGACAACGACGATAAATAATTATCAACGCATAGCCCGTTTAAGCTATGCGTCAATCGCAAACACAAATCGATTATTTTCCGACAACTAGACATTTTTTTTTTTTAAACGAATAACTACGTTACGAACTTTGTGAACAACGAAGATTTATTATGGATGCAGTACTTAATCCCGACTTATATACCCTTACATCAAAGATGCCGCTAAATCTTATTATAATCTTATTATATTCGCCGCTAACTAACATTCGTATCGATATCCACTATAGTTTACAACAATATAGTTCTTTAAAATATGCCGAAGACGAGATGACTCGCTCGACAGTAGCATCTCCTTTTCGAGGAATAGTAATCGCGGATCTAAGGTTTCGCCAGGACGATAGGTGCTAAGCTATTCGTCGCTAACTAACATTCGTATCGATATCCGCTGATAGTTTACAACAATAAAATTCTTTATAATATGTCGAAGACGAGATGACTCGCTCGACAGTAGCATCTCCTTTTCGAGGAATAGTAATCGCGGATCTAAGGTTTCACCAGGACGATAGGCCAGCGTATGATATTTCCATCTATTCAACGTCTATCGTACGTCTTTTAACGTCAATCGAACTACTTTTAACATCTATGTAACATCTTTTAACGTATTGTTGAACGTCTTACGTACAACTTTTAACATCTATTGTACGTCTTTGAACGTCAATCGAACTACTTTTAACATCTATTGAACGTCTATCGTACGCCTCTCGTACATCTTTGAACGTCTATCGTACGTCTTTGAACGTCTATTGAACATCTATGGAACGTCTATCGTACATCTTTGAACATCTCTCGTATGATTTTTATTCCACCTCAGTTATACGATCCTCGTGATATATACTCTGTCGCTTATCTCGCGAAGAGATTATTCGTAAGAACATCTATCGTACGTCTTTTTGAACGTCTATCGAACGTCTTTGAACGTCTATCGAACGTCTTTTAACGTATTGTTGAACATCTTACGTACATCTTTTGTACATCTTTTCAATATTACTTAAACCACTTTTAACATCTATCGAACGTATTTTAACGTTTATTACTACAGCGAAATTGACGTTTTTTGCGTCGAGCTGTATATAAGGTGTGCGGAAGAGAGTAATTTATCAGTTCAAAGTGTGCACGCGGTGGAGAAAAAAGTATAGAAAATGGAGCGTGATCAGAATAGAAAAAATTCCGAATACGACGAGAAGTGTAAAGATTGCGGAGTGTACCACAAGTCGATAGCTGTGGTCGAGCCTCGTCCGAGGACGACTCAAGCGCCTCCCCCCGTTCCCCCTCGTAACCGTGAAAGGCGTTAGAGGCTCAGTTGAAACAATTTTTTTTTCATCTATGTAACATCTTTTACAAAATTATGAATAAAATTTGCTAATATTAATCTTATTGCGATTTTTTATCCTTTCACCTCCCATCCTTAAATTACATATTAAGTTTAGATTAGAGTTCCTATTAAATTTATATTTTACCGCGGATAATTCGTATTAAAAAGAAAACTTGAAGTATATTATTGGTGTTTAGAATAAATGTATAACTTAATTATTTCACTCTATATCATTCGTCGTAAATAAAAGAAAAAATGATTTATATCGTACGACTTTTATTCCACCTCAGTTATACGATCCTCGTGACATATGATCTGTCGCTTATCTCGCGGTAGGATAGGTCAGTGAATAAGATGAGGCACAGGAATAATAATTTAAATTATTTTTATTTAATATGAATAAGTTTATTTTAATAAAACTTTTGAAATTGTTTATTTAAATGGTCCGCTACAACGGTGTAACTTGACTCGCGATAAGTCGGTACAATCGACGCGTTCTCTTATATTACTACAGCGGGATGATGATAAAAAAAAAACTTTAATTTTAAATATAAAAATTTTTTATTTCAATATTCGCATACAAACATTTCCGACATTTCGTCGGCATCGACACAACACATCAACTGTACAATGCCTAAGTACTCGACTTGCGTCTTACATTTTGATAACAATTTTTCGAAGCAATCCCGACCATACGTCTGATACAATTGTCGAATATACTTCTCCGGAAGCGGTAGATCGCTCAATAGGTATCTGCTTGCGACGTTCTGGTTTATGACCTTCCTGGCGAGTTCGACGAGACTCCTCGGCTGTCGCATCGTGGTGATCCTGAAACATTTTACAATACACCTAAATATCTACTCGCTGAATATTTCTCACTTTCTATTTTTAGAGATATTTTTCTCACCTAATTCGCACAGAGTGCAATCTTTAACGTATGGCGCGGGTCCGTCGATGTGGTCGCGCTGCCACGGTTGATTGTGATGTTTCTTGCACCGACGGTAACCCTGCACTTCCGGGTCCACTCTTACGTGTTCCGGAAGTTTCTCCCACACTTGGTCCACGAACCGAGCAAACTTGCTTAATAAAATCACCTTTGGCACAAATTCTAACTCCGCTGCTGTTAAATTGAGAATATCGCGTTCATCCGAGAGTGCGATGAACATTTCGACTGTTATACCACTCGTTCTTCGCGGGCCTTATATACCCTTATTGTATAAACATTGCGATGATGCATTCCGACAACATGGCGCTCCACTTTGATGCGCAGAGAAAAACCAAAGGATCTAAACAGTTCTCGGAATCCTTTAACAATGATACATTCCGACAACATGGCGCTCCACTTTGATGCGCAGAGAAAAACCAAAGGATCTAAACAGTTCTCGGAATCCCTATCTCTTCCAGGAATCCTTATCTCTCGACGACTCATGTTTGTATTAACAATCCTTATCTTATCTCTTCCGGGAATCCCGGAAATCCCCCACTTCCAGGAATTATTGTTATCTGATACCCCCCACCACTCCTAAATTACCCCTTCTCCTCCAAAACGATGA
Source organism: Linepithema humile (assembly GCF_040581485.1). NCBI lineage: Eukaryota > Metazoa > Arthropoda > Insecta > Hymenoptera > Formicidae > Linepithema > Linepithema humile. The sequence continues at coordinate 2,626,003 of NC_090135.1, forward strand.
CGTCATTACCCCCTCCACTGTTATCTGATACCCCTCTTCCCCTCTTCACCCGCACCCCCCTCATTGCCCCTGGGTTAGAACCCCCATAGTATAACTACTATTATATTTCTAATATAATATTATATTTCTAATATAATATATATTTCTTTATATTATAAAAGGACCTTTATAATATCTTCCCAGTGAACACAGAACATTGCAGCAATATTGCAAACATTGCCGCAATGTTGCTGCAATGTTCTGTGTTTACTAAGTTTATTCCTAAGGTCCCTTAGTTGTGGTAAGCAAATGTTTCGAATGAAATAACAAAATGCACACAAAAAAGAGACTTTTGTTTTGTTTTGTTGTTCCGACATTTGGCCTGTAGAGAAGTTTTCTTGTAAAATGTTATCCTCTTCGAAAGGAAGTAAAGAAGAACGTAGCAAAAGTGGTAGATCTCGAAAAAGACGCTTTTACGGCAACCAGTATGACACCTCGAAAAGTGAACAGAACGAGAAATGTGCAAGTGGTCGAAAACTATCTACTGCTAGCAGTAAAGACATTAGTTGGAGTCTTTTGCACTGTTACAGAATAATAGAGTTTTTTACCGTGTTCAATGACTATTAGATATTGTTGTATGTCGCGAGTGCAAACAACAAATCAAATTTCAAGAAATTGGACATCGTGGCCTCGGTTTCACTCGTCATTTTGTGTCGGTGTGATCGCAGAAATATTAATTCAGGACCGTTTATTCAAAATGGATTTGAAATAAATCGGCGAAATGTATTTGTGATGCAACTTTTAGGCGATGGAAAAGAAGGCATAAATTTATTTTGCAATCTTATGGACATTTGTAAAGGAATAAGTGAAAGTGCGTACAATAGTATTATCGAACACATGCATAAATGTTCCAAAGCAGTATTTGATTTTTTTTTTCAAAAAAAGCAGTAGAGAAAGAAAACGAAGAGAATGAAAAACATGAGAGATCACTTTTAAATTTCAAAGTTTCTGGCGACGGATCGTGGAAAAAATGTGGCTTTTCCTCGTTATTTGGAGTAATAGCACTTATAGGCCACTACAGTGGAAAAGTTATTGATTTAGTTCTGAAAAGCAGTTATTGTCAAGGTTGTACATATTGGAAGAGTAAAGAGAATACTGAAGAATATAATGATTGGTATGAAATTCATATATATATGAATGCGCCAAGAATCATGAAGGATCTGCAGGCAAGATGGAAGTAAGCGCGGTAATAGAAATGTTTTCAAGATCGGAAGAAAAATACGGCGTGACATATGGACACTACATTGGAGACGGGAATTCGAAAACATTTAAAGCAATATCAGATATGAATCCATATCCATATCCATGGTGACGATTTCCAGGTAGTAAAAAATGAATGCATTGGACACGTGGAAAAGAGAATGGGCACTCGGCTGCGAAATATTAAAAAAGAGCACAAACTTGGCGGCAAAGGAAAATTAACTGATTCCTTAATAAAAAAACTTACGACGTACTACGGCCTGGCTATAAGAAGAAATTTAAACTCTATGGAAGGTATAAAAAATGCAGTCTTCTTTTCATCATTTATGCTCTACAGACAAAAATCCGAGGCATGAAAACTGTCCACCCGGAGCAGACAGTTGGTGCAAATGGTAAGTTGCCGTAGCCGCTGGTAAACAATACAAGCATCCTGCTCCGCTCCATCCTGATGTGCAGAAACACATATTATCAGTATATGAAGATTTGTCAAAAAAAGACTTACTTCAGAGATGCTTAGGCGGCCACACCCAGAATGCAAATAAAAGTTTTAATTCCAGCGTTTGACGTTTAGCTCCAAAACACTTGCATTCTGGATTACGAATCATTGAAATCTCAGCATTTTTGGCTGCTGGACTGTTTAATGAAGGATATGCCTCCATATTAAAAGTTATGGATATGCAGGATATCGTCATTGGTAGGCAATGTAATTCGTACGCTCACAATTGCGACAAGCGACGAATTTCTCGACAAGTTAAGCGCAGCTTCAGTACTACAAAAGAGGCCCGAAAACAAAAACTTTTGGAACAAAATCAGTTTTAAAAAGAAGTAGAGGGACTATTGTATGGCCTCGGGATCGCAGAGTAGCCGTAAGTAATCAGAAAGTTTGATTCAGCATATATCAAAACTTTTAACGCGTTTTTCTCGAAACAACTTTTTTCAAATTGGCCCGCATGATAACTCAAAAACTATTTAAGCTATCACGACGGAATTTTGCACTCACACACTTTATAACATTCTTTTCAATATGAACCTAGTGTTTCACAAAATAATTTGATTAAATAATTTTTTATAGTAAAAATAAACAAAAATTTTCAGTCAATTTTAAGACTTTTTAAAGCTATATACTTTTTTAAATTTTCCATTTTTTTTTTAATTTTGAGGTTTATCCATAGGGCAATTATATAAATAATAAAAAACAATTAGATTTTTTAATTTCAGATGACCATAACAGACGTGAGAATGCAGACCAATTAACAACTGGAGCAGCGCCGCCCTGGAAACATCAGCTTAATGCACCACCATTTTAATTATTTTTAAAAACAAAAAATATATTTTAGCTTTTAAGATATAAAATAAAAACACCACAAAGTGCAGAAAAGATTGATTAACTTTTAGTGTAAAAAAAAATTTATAAAATTCCATCATTTTTCCAACTTTACATGTATTTCCCCCCCTTAAAAGTGCTGATTAAATATAAAGAAATTTGGTAACAATGGTGTCAAAAATGCTGACGCAACTGCTACTAAAAATAGTGATGATATCATTCTTGTAATAACGCAAAATGATGCCAAAAGTGCTGACGGCGCAAAATGGCGTCTTTCTAAGGAAAGTGATGACGTAATCCGTAAAATATGTGGTCCCCTTCAATCTCTTGTAATCTGATATCCCATCCCTTTATGTAACCTGATACATCGCAAAAGTGTCGACGCTGCGCTTTTACAACTGCGAACGTGTGTAACCTGATACTCCTCCACTCCAAAGTGTTGTAATCCGATACCTCCCCCTCCAAAGTGCTGTAATCCAATATCCCCCTTCCCACCAAAGTGCTGACGCAGCGTAATCTAATACCCCCCTTTCCTCCAAAAGTGCTGACGCAGCGTAATCTGATACCCCCCTACCCACCAAAAGTGCTGACGCAGCATAATCCAATACCTCCCTCCCCTCCAAAAGTGCTGACACAGCGTAATTCGATACCCCCTCTTCCCTTCTTTCCCCGCACCCCCCTCATTGCCCTATGGGTTTGAACCCGTATAGCTATACTACTTAACTTTTTATCAAAACTTGTCAAATTATTTTCCGTTGCAGATAAAGGATGCAAACGCCATAATTTTATTTTTTATAATAATGTAAGTTTAATTTATTTTACTATTTATACAGAGAAAAATATAGACAGAGACGTTTCTGTTTATCACTCAAAAAAAGCTCTAATATATGTAATAATAACTTGGCTCATTTGTCTTTAATTTTTTCTTTATGAGAAAGATATACACTTCGCATCAAAATTAAGGGATAGAAAATTTTGGGTCGATTTTTGGGTGTTTTTTGAGCGGCTGTATCTCCGCGAAAAATGGACAAAAAAAATATTTGAAAAAAGCGTTTTGAAGCTTGAATCTTCTAGTTTCCAAATCTTCGAAGAAAACTCCCGTATTATCATTTTTAACTAAGTTATCCTCTACAACCTCTTGAATCCTCTTGAACAAACCAATCCGGAAATGAAAAAAATTTCCTTAAATTGGGCAAAAGCTTACGGCTTTTCATTACGAATTTTTAACTCACTTCTCGACTGTATTGTTTTCGCGAAAATGCCACGGCGTTATCTAACGGATACCGACGTATCACGAATCTTGACGCTTCTGGATGAAGGTTGTGACGTGACATTTGCACTGGCCGTCACAAGGGCAAATAAACCCGGTCAAGGAGGGAAATTTGAGGTCGGTAACCCCACCGCGGGGGGACGACGACCTCTCTCTCTTAATTCTTTAAACTTTATAAAAAATTGCGCGAATCGTAGTGAGTGGCCATAAACTCTTGTTTTCTAACTGAGGTGGAGCAGCCTTCGTGGAATCCTCGGGGGACTCTGCGGACGGGACGACGGAGGCCCGGACATTGCGTGGACAGATCCAAAACCAGGTCACGTAAGAATGTTACATCTTATTCGATTAGATCTCTATTGAAGTCGCTACCGAGAATACCGTTTCAGATAAGGAACCTAAAGGCCGGTGGATGCACCAAGAGGAATGACGCCCAAGAGGAAAGCGCGCTCTCATACGCCGGAGATCCGGGGTGGAGTACTCGAAAAAGGAGCTACCGTAACGAGCCAGGAGAGGAGAATCAGGTCGGAACCTGGCCAGTTCCCGGCCGATTCAGAATAAGGTTCGGATCCGGAAACGGAAAAGGCCGCGAAGGACGTTAGCGGTAGCTGCCATAAGAAAGACCAGGGTTACCTCGCCACAGAGGGCCGATATATCGAGGAGCAAAGCGAGGATCGAGATTAACGAGTTGGCATCAAAGGATTAAGGATCGCTAATCGATAGCGAGGATCGACATGCGCAAGACGATGCGCGGACTGTCATCGCTGTTTGGCGAGCCTCACTGTCGTCACTGTTCGGCGAGTCGGCAACCTGAATGGAACCTCAAGGACCACAGCGGGCGTACCGACGATTTTGTAAGGCTACCACTTCGACTTCGCGGTAAGAGCGGTACCAGCAGGCGGCCTGAGCCTCGCGGAAATAATATCCATAATGTACTTAACTTTTTTTTACACTGACAATGAGATAGATACAAAATGTTAATAAAAATTACATATTTTAAACTACGATTACAAAAAATGCCGACAAATACATCAAAGTGTACTTGATAAATTCTAATAAGTAATATAAATGTTATTATTCTATTTGAAATATTTATTTTACTTTTTCATGAAATGTATAGTCTACATATAGCATATACTTTTTTTTAATGTGAAACAAAGAATAAAAAAAAACATTTTTTATGTATTTCTTAGTTTTTTAAAAATTATTCTGCAAAACTTTCTCCCATTGCCATGAAACCGCACCAGTAGTTTCAAAAAATGTTGCAAAATTATCTCTTATTTTAGCACTATTTTTCGTATGCTTCTGTCGAACGTTCCTACATCTTCCATACCTATGTCACGCAATTCTCGTTCATGTGCATTTAATGTCATATATCTTCTTTGCGTATGTGGTTGCTTCAGTTCTTGTGATATTATGAAATTATGTAAACACGTAGTCGCTTTGATTATTCTAGTGGCAGTAGGTATGCTGGCAATTATCGGTTTGCGAAATATTCGCATTCTTGCAGAGAGTATCCCAAAAACATTTTCCACAATTTTGCAAGCTCGACTTAAACAATAGTTAAATACATTTTTGCGTCTGTTAAGTCTGCCACTTCTAGGATATGGCCTCAGCATGTACTGCGTTAACGGAAATGCTTCATCACCGACTAAAATAAATGGTAAAACCTGGCCACCATGTTCCACAGGTTTCGGTAGAGGAATTGACAGCGTTCCGTTTTGTAATCGTTTGCCAATCTCGCTAGCATAAAATACTCCACTATCGCTACGTCTTCCTGGCGCACCAATGTCCAGTAATGAGATCCGATAATTAGCATCAACAATAACCATTAACACCAAGCTATGAGTGCCTTTGTAATTGTAATACATCGAACCACTATTCGGAGATGCCTAAATATATATATGTTTATATATAGCAACATGAAAAAGTCGAGAAAATTAATTTAATATTCTTAAATATATACAGGGAGTCCGGTAACTCACGGACCAACGCTCGTGAGAAAATAGAGTACAACTGAGCAGAAAAATTCTTTATTATTTTGCAATAATTCTCGCAATAATTATTATTTAAATATTAATTAAAAAAGATTAGCAAATAAGTACGCGGTTCGCGCGGCTACATCGCATAACCGCGTCTCTCGTCGCGCGGCCAAACTTTTCGTTGTGCGACATTTAGCTACATGCTACGGTCTAATCGCGCGAAACGCGTACTTATTCGTCAATCTTTTTTAATTAATATTTAAATAATTATTGCGAAAATTGCAAAATAATACAGAACTTTTCTGTTCAGTTTATTGCGCTCTATCCTCTCACGATCGTTGGTCTTTGAGTTACCGAACACTCTATATATAATTAATAATAGTACTTATAATTTCGTCTAATTTCTCACAGAAGAAAATTATCAAACTATTAAAAATTTACTTGTAATATTATGTGTTTCCCATCAATTGCGCCAATGCAATTGGGAAAATTACACTTTTCTTCAAATTCATCGGCTATTCTTCGCCAGTTATCTTCAGTTGCTTTTAGGAATACCATATCTTTTAAAGTATCCCATATTACATCGCATGTCTCTGATACAATCTTTGACACTGTATTGTGTCCTACACAAAATGCGTATGATATGGATACCATGCTATCTCCTGAAGATAAATATCGTAAGCAGATTTGAAGGCGAGTGCGAGCAGAAATTGGCTCACGAATAACAAATTGTTTCTGTATATGCGGTGAAACAATATGCAACAATTTTTCAAATGTTTCAGGTGTCATACGAAAATAATTAAAAAATTTTTCGACATCTTCAAAAGTCATTTCTTGCACCAGATTGTTGCTAGCCTCTTGTGCAAATCTTTTTTCGATATTAAAAATTGGTCTAACCCATAATCTTCTGTGTTTAATTCTAGAATCTCTTTTTTTTTCTTCGATTCTCATTAATTTGTGTATTATATATATTTTCACTAATTTTCGTTGAACAGCTTCTTTGCATAATGTATTTTCCGAGCATTTGTATATTTTTAAATATTTTATTAAATTTATTAACGCAAAGTCCGAGTCCAACATTTTAACAAGAAGATTTTGCGCACATTTGTTTTGATTGATTTCATGTATGAAAATGTATATGTATTAAAACGTCACGCTGAAAATTTCATCGGCTGTCCCATGGAGCGTATTTACGCCGGCGTAATGATCAATAAGCCAATCACATGGTCCCCTGAGTATCCATTTTGAAAATAAGCTTTGTAAAAAGTTATTGTGATTGGTTTATTTATTTTTACGCCGCGTAAATACGCTCCTTGGGACAGCCGATGTTTTTGCTGCCATACCGACAACGGGCGTAAAGCCTGTGATTGGCCTAGTTCCTTTACGCCGTACGCCGGTATGCCGTACGCTGGCTTCATGGGACTTCACCCTCAGACACACCGGAGACGATCCGTCGCAATCCAAACCTTGCTGCCTAGGGCGTGCTCGGAGAGCAGTTGCAATACAAAAGACCACTTTCCGAACGGAGTTCCTCCAACACCAGGGAAAGGGTTACAACGAGCTTCATCTATTGAACCGTCCTTCTTAAGACCCGTTCAGTATACCAAGACGTGGTGATATCTTACCACGCCCATCAATTTTTATTCTAACTTCTCGGCCTTACACATTTGCCGAGAAAGTGCTTTTGGCGCAATAAACGCTCAAACATAAATTAACAGATTAACTTGTACATACTTCTCTGACGAAAAAAATAAATTATATATTTTCTAATAAATTGATTCTCACAACTTTTTCACCAGTTTGAACACATCCTAAAGGCATTACGCCTGTTACGTCTGGTCACTAGACGTGTGTAGAGAATTCTGTAATATCGACTATTAGCGCGAAATTTGAAATGTCTCCTTATTTTTTAGTCACCCTGCATTCACCGGGTTTACTAGGGATACAGGAGGTAACAATCTATCGTATGAAAAGGATATGAATAAAATCAAATAAAATAGATTAAATTAGCTTACCTAATTTTAATTAGGAGCAAAGCCTTATAGATACGTCTTAATAATGCAGATATTACACTGCTAAATATAAACCAAATAACTCAGTGTTTTCAACTGAACAATGCAGAGAAAAATAGTATATAGAACTTAATATGACCTAACAGTGAGTCTGCTGGAAGAGAACTGTCTCACGAGCGATGATGTACGTTGGTCCTCTTGTGATGGGGAGTAGGCCCTCGAGAGTATCGCATAGATTTTTAATCGTCACATCGGCTTCTTGATACGTTGGAATATCGTTTGGCTGGAAGTTGATATGCAGCTCGTTTTCGTTTATAGAAGATAGCCGACGGATAAGATGGGTGTCTGGTAACCTTTGCTTATTTTATTCTTATCTCTTCACTTATTTGTTCAATGCATTGTTCAATTATGCAGTATTCTTATAGCTATAATATAATTAATATTTTTATAACTAATAATACAGTTAACACTAATCATAACTTTAATCTTGCTCTTTGGATGAATTTTAGATGGACTTGTACAGATCTCTTTAATAATGTTCTGTTCATTGAATTTTACCATTGTCGGGACATCACACCACCCCCCTTAAGTAACAAATACCGATAGTACTTTACTAAGGGATTTGTTCACTTCCATCTAATTTAGCCCGTAAATCTCGAAACGAATAGACTATGGGTACGGCTTGTGTAAGTTGTGCGTGTGTTTCTGTTGGTTGTGCATTTATTATCGTTGGCGTATTGTGTGTGGTTTTATTCACACCGCTCTCGTTTGCATGTGTTTCTTGCTTTGGTTCTGATTGGTTCTGTTTTTTGTTAGCGAGATATAATAACAAGTGTGTGAAAGAGCTCCAAATAGCTGCTAGTAAGTGCAGACTACATCCGTATGCTGCATGTAGTGCATAACCATGAATTAGAGTATCGAATATTATTTTGATTAACCTGATTATTATAAATATTCCAAATATTCCGGCCATTGCAGCGCCAAAAGTAGTAAATCCGTTTCATATTTTTGACAAAGTATTATTATAAATTTTATTCAAGGAATTTTCATCTAACAAATTTTGTAAAGAAACGGTATCGGAAGGGATTGATTGTCCTGTAAAGCCCCGAGCGCTGTAAAACAGCGCTTTTTTCAGCGGGGAACATAATATGATCTCTTAATTCTTCTAAGTCTTGTTGAGAATAAATACCGCTAGTAGCCAAAGATTTGGGTACCAAGTATTTCCAAGAGAGTTTTGTTAATGGTTTAATTTCCTGTGGCGGTGTTGTCATAGCAGGTGTTGGGTTTAGCTGTATCCAGTTTTCGTCAATATTGTAAAGTATTGGAAGAAGGGAGTTGCAGTCTCTAAGTGTATGATATTTAGTAATGATTCGTGATTTTGGAGTCATGTATAATGAGGTGTTTTTGAAAGTGATCGGTAGTTCTGTATGACAAGTGTTTGATTTTCGGACAGTTACTTCAATAGGTATACATTTAATTACATGGATCGCCTCTCCAGCTGTGACTGCCATATAGCCAGGCATCTTCATAAGCCTGAATGCAAACTCATCAGGTAATATTGTTGCTAAAGACAAGGTATTTTGAATTACCTGTTTCTCCAGTTCACATTTTTGCAATATTATGTCCTGGTAAAGAGAAGTTATCTGATTTCTGATATGCCTCTCCACATACACAAATTTTGAGTTTACATAGGTGAACATGTTTAAATTTGTTACGGCAGTCTTTGACATTGTCTTAAAGATGTTTCCTTTCTCAGTCTCGAAGATGAACAGTTTGGGATGTTCTGTTCCAAGTAATGTGTATCCGCAAGTAGTATGTTTACGTGTTTGTGTAAGAGCAAAAGTCGTGTCCTGTGTCTCTAAAGTGAATATAATAGTGTGTTGTGCGCCTAACAACCCTTGAAACTTGGTAGCAGTCCCTTCAAATAAAACATCATATGCTTCAAACCCGCAAGCTGTTATTGGCATGCTTTGCCAAAACGTATATCCATTATCCGAGTCTACATAGGTTTCTTCGCTCAAATCGCAAATTGTGCCAGATTTTAGTATTATTTTTCCTGCGTTTAGTTTTACTGATACATAAGCGGTTTTTAACAATATTTTTACTGTGGCTTGAACTATTACATCATCCCAGGTACCGTAATAGTCTGAGTATTGAACGCCCTTACAAGTTCCGTCTACTTTTATCTTTCCTGCTATAGTGATACTACGATAGTAAGTATTATTAGGTTTTAATCCGTCTATAATGTCTGATTCTCCTATCCTGAGAAGCCCTTCCCTATGCATTTGAACGCATCTACTGCGTGATGTTTCTTGTAAGTAACTGGCGTATCCATTATGCACAGCTGCAATATGAGAGTGCATGCCGCAGTGGTATATGGTTCGCATGATCTCAACTTTACATTGTATAACTTCGGTGTGTGTGTAGCTGGCTAATTGTAGTAATTGTATATATGAAGTCGTAGTTATCGGTGTGTCTATATTTAAATCGCATTCACCTGATCTTAGTAAAGAAATTGTGGTTACGTTGAGGTAGGTTCCTCCGCAATCGTATGCAATAATGGCGTTCGTACCAGAGAGCAAGGTTGAAGTCAGTAGGATGGCGAAACTTGCCTGTGAGTAAAATATTTTAATTAATACAATGAATTGGTAACAATTAATAATTAATGATTTTAAATGGTTAACTAATGATATCATTATAACGCGTTTCTATATTCTTATTATACGTAGATCCGGGAATCTAGGCTGTGTTTACAACTTAAGTCATGATTAATTATCACTTTCCTTCATCCTGGTTCAATTGTATGCGCAGATTTGGATAACTTTAGTTTATTAACATGTACCACGCGATGTTTTCCTTTAAAGTTAATTTTTACATTGTTCATAGGTAACATTTCAATGATCTCGTAGGGTCCCGAATATTGATCAGAAAATTTGCCCTTTATGGGTTCTTTTAATAAATAAACCTTATCATTAATCTTGAATTTTTGGACATTTACTTTTTGATCGTAATATTTTTTACTTTTTTCTTTTAATTTTATTAGATTTCCTCTGGCTATTTCTTGAGATGATTTTAAAGTATTAAAACGGTTGGTCAAGTAATCTTGATAAGGTAATTCCATATATTCTTCTAAAATAGTGGTAGAGGAAGGTACCCTAGGGATATGTCCAAAGACCAAAGCGTATGGTGTATAGTTAGTTCCTTCATGCACAGAGGTGTTATAAGCAAACATAGCTGTCATTAAATGTTCGTCCCATTCATTATTATTGTTAGTATACATTTTTAAGTATTCTGTTAACACGTGGTGTGATCTTTCGATCGAACCATTCGACTGAGGATGGTAAGCGGTGGTACGGCACTGTCTAATTTTGAAATGTTAAGCGATTGCTTTCATTAAAGAAGTAAAAAAGGTAGGAGCCTGATCGGTTAATAATGCTCGCGGGGTCCCATAGATGCAAATAAAATTTTTTACAAATGCTTCAGCTATTGAAATGGAATCTGCCCTCATCAAGGGTGAGGCTACTGAATATTTTGTTAAAAGATCCTGTATGGTTAGTATGTATGAATTATTATTTTGTGTAGTAGGCAAAGGACCCATAATATCCATTGAAATCTTATCGAATGCGGCTCCCGGAGTGTCGGTTATCAACATGGGCTGTTTAGTCTTAACTCTGGTTAATTTTTTGATTTGGCAATTTCGGCAATTTTGAATATAGGTTTGTATGTCCTGTTTCATTGTAGGCCAATAAAAATTCTGACGGAGTCTATTATAAGTTTTATTCACGCCTTTATGTCCTCCTACTTTTGTTGCATGTTTCTCATATATTAAATTTTCCCTCTTGTTTATCTCAGGAAAACGTATCAAGGATTTGCAGATTGTTAATGTTATTGGCTGATCGAGTAAAAATCTTTTTAAATTTCTATACATAAAAACCCATGGTATGTTGTCATAAAAGTCTGTTTGTGCTATACTAACAGAGGTTATTTGTAGTTCTTGAATTACGTCAGTTAAAGATCTCATGCAATTTATTATTTCGTCACGTTCAATTTGGATGTGTTTATTTGCTTTGACCGCGAGGGCTACTAAAATTTTGTTACCTATGTCGGTTACGCGGGCTCTCCCGATAGATAGATTACTATATTGCGGAAGTTTATTTGCTTTTTGATAGTCCTTAGAACCCTTATCGAAAGGTGTACCGTCTAAATTTACAAAAATGATATGATTATCTTTCTGCATTAACAAAGAGTCGCGAGTCTCTCTTATCCTTAAAAGTTGTTCATCGTCATCATCATCAACGGAGTCGGGTTCCGTACTTGACGATTGCTCATCATCTGAGTTCATTTCAATGTCTGAGTGTGGAAGATCAGAAGGGAGCGACGGGAGTTTGTTAATGGTTATTGGATATATCGGTAAGGCATTTTACATTGGTTTTTCTATAGCTAAAGAAGCTAAAAAAGATGTTTGGTTAGTAATTGGTAATAGAGCAGTATTATCGTATTTAGAAGCTATAGGAGGCCTAGAAGATTGTATAGCAGTTTGATGAAAAGAAAGCGATTCATTTTGTAACACGCACAAAGTACACACTTCGTGCGTGTTACTAGGCACATTACGCACCGGGCCGCGCACCATGCCGCACCCGAGCCGCCGCACCGCGCAACGCAGATCGAGCCGCCGATCCGGCTACCGAGTGGGGCACGGTGGTATAAAAGGCCGTCACTCCGGGCAATCGACACCATTCCCGGTCTGCTGTGAGCACGCAGCAGACGTTCCTCGCTGGACTCAGGGCGCACTCTGACCCGGCATTTCCTAGCTGGCTGTGAGCTCGCAGCCAGCACTCCGAATTGGAATCAGGGCGCACTCTGATTCATCACTTCCGAACACCGTCTGCTGTGCGCACGCAGCGGACACTCCGAACCGGACTCAGGGCGCTCTCTGACCCGGCCCTACCACCTGGTCCCGATCTTCGCCCCGCACCGTTCCGACCCTTCGCGTCGTCCGCGACAGCGAACTTTGAGTCTCGGGCATCCGCGCCCAAATCATTATTCTTCCTATCAGCGCCGCTTAACTCGCTTCTGTTGTAATCACCAGCACCGCTTATTCTTTAGTTATTACCAGCTACTAGCGCCGCTTAACTCGCTTCTGTTGTAATCACCAGCACCGCTTATTCTTTAGTTATTACCAGCTACTAGCGCCGCTTAACTCGCTTCTGTTGTAATCACCAGCACCGCTTATTCTGTAGTTATTACCAGCGCTGCTCATTTGTTAGCTCGTAGCAGCACCGCTTCTCTTTTCTTTTGTAACGACTAGCGCCGCTTAACTCGCTTCTGTTGTGATCACCAGCACCGCTTATTCTTTAGTTATTACCAGCGCTGCTCATTTGTTAGCTCGTAGCAGCACCGCTTCTCTTTTCTTTTGTAACTACTAGCGCCGCTTAACTCGTATCTGTTGTAATCATCATCACCGCTTATACTTTAATTATTACCAGCACCGCTGCTCTTTTCGCTACAACCACCAGCGCCGCTTATTCCACGCTCTTACGTTGCGCAGCTATGGCTTACTTCCTCCTTGTAAATATGTAAATAATTGAGAACAGAATATATTTAGTTACTTCGACAATCACTGACTGGTTATTTGGAGTCTCCCCCCACCGTATCTCCGAATCCTGGCACCGGCGAGCTTATCCGCGCTAGTCACTTGAGTCAGATAAACTCGCACCGTTACAATTTAAAGGAAATATAGCATTTGGCGGGTTTCTGGATAAAGCATCAGCGACAGTATTAGTTTTCCCTTTTTTATAATTTATCTCAAACTCATACTCGGATAGTTTTAACCTCCATTTCCATAGCCGAGAGCTTGGGTCTTTTATGGAATGCAGCCAAACCAAAGGTTTGTGGTCCGTTAGGATTGTAAAATGCCGTCCGTTGCGACGACTTTTCCGTCGGGCAGAAGTAGTCCCGCCGGTAAGCGTATCAAACCTCGTTGCTTTATTTACTGGATGTTAACAATTTCGACAATTCTTATGATTGGGCGCCAGGCGCGGATTAACGCGCCGTACGAACAAATTACGTCAAAACAATATTTTATTTATTTGAAAGCAACGGCGATAAGCGCGACTAGCCCACTCTACAACTGGCAGAGGGGCGAGGTTCTTTAGAGAAGCTCAAGACTGATTTGGGAGAGAGGAGTCTGAAAGAAGTTGATTATTAAGAACACATTTATTTGATAACAAGTAACATTTAATCCTTTTAATTAGGTTAAATAAGGTTGACGCCGGTTGATAGGCGCCTTAACAGTCCCGCAAAGGGGAGACATTTTTTTATCTCTGTGAGAGGCTTTAGGATTTGGCTGTTCGACTCGCGGAAATCCGCGTACTCTCGTCTCACACGGTATAATATTCGGCGTGCAAGCTCGATCACTCTCATTAAATACAGTTGTTACGATTAACTCGACTTTAACCTTTCTCTTTAACGGTTAGCCTACAATACGAGTTCTGTCTCAATATTATTCTCACGGTTCGGATAGTAAACGCTCGACAGAAGGCCGAGGCGAGAAATACGCGATAGGCTAACTTCAAGATTTTAACGCTCGGTACAGCAATACATAAATCGACGCGAAATTGTTACCCACAAAAAGACATTATTCCATATAAAACGACTGTCGGCTCGGCAGCCCCGAGGGGAAAGAAAGCATGGCGAAATCTTAATCTACAGAAGCGGTAGTCAGCGGGGCCCGGCCGAAATCTAACCTCGCACGATACCGCGAGACATCTCGAGATGTGCTATATTCTTTACGCAAAATATGCGGGTTCTTAATTCCGCGAGGCTCGGGCCGCCTGCTGATACCGCTCTTACCGCGAAGTCGGAGTGGTGGCCTTACAAATCGCTGGTACGCCCGTTGTGGTCCTCGAGGTTCCGCCTAGGTTGCCGACTCGCCGAACAGTGACGACAGCGAGGCTCGCCGGACAGCGGTGACATTCCGCGCATCGTCCTGCGCATGTAGATCCGCGCTATCGATTAGCGCTACTTGATCCTTCGATATATCTAGCGATCTCGATCCTCGCGTCGTTCCTCGATATTTCGGCCCTCGGTGACGCTTTTCCGAGGTGACCCCGGTCTCTCTCTTTTGGCAGCTGCCGTTAACGCCCTTCGTGGCCTTCTCCGTTTTCGGATCCGAACCTTCTTTGAATCGGTCGGGAACTGGCCAGGTTCCAACCGGATTCTTCTTTCCTGGCTTGTTACAACAGCTCCCTGTTCGGGTACTCCACCCCGGGTCTTCGGCGTGTGAGAGCGCGCTTCCCTCTCGGGCGTCATCTCTCTCGGTGCGTTCACCGGCCTCGATATGCTCCGTATCTGAAATCGTAACTGCGGTAGCGACTGTGTCTGGAATCGAATGATATTTGCAAGGGTGTTTTTACTTGCCCTTATCCTGGATTCGTCTGCACGCCGTCCAGGCCTCCGTCGTCCTGCCTGCTGAGTCCCTCGCAGGTCCCACGAAGGCTGCTCCACGGTAATTCACAATATGGGAGTTTGGCCACTCACCACGACTCGCTTAATTCGTTACAACGCAAAATCTAAAATCTCCAAAAGAGAATTAAGAGGGAGAGGTCGTCGCCCCCCGCGATGGGGTCTCCGACCTCAAATTTCCCTCCTCAATCGGGCTTTCTCGCCCTTGTGACGGACGTCAAAAATGTCACGTCACACCGTATAAATAGTGCCTGAAGTAGGTTGTAACGATGCAGCCCGCTGCATCGTTACGGCTACGGACCGTCCATCGTCCGTAGCCCACCAAGGGCGCATCGCGCGCCGATAAATTTCCTATCAAAAACAACGGCGGTCAACCGCCGAAAATCCCCCACACCCGACCGTTCCGAAATTCCGTATTGTGGGGGACTCGCCGCCGAAACCGCCGATGCTTGCCGATTCGAAATCATTCGGCCGCCAGCCGGGTATAAAAGAGGCCCGGCTGAACGTCTTCTCACCAGACTCCGTTCGCTGATCGACAGCGAACAATCCTGCTACGAATGTCCTCGTAGTCCCGACCGAGCATACTCGGACTCTATGCCTTTACCAGCACACGAGAATCCTCGTGTACCGCCGAGCGTCCTCGGTAATCTTTGCTCCCGCATACGAATATCTTCGTATACCCCGTCGAGCGTACTCGATTCCTCTAGGCCACCAAACTTTGTACTGCGGGTATTTCCGCGTACCTAGCCAGGTCGCCATTCTACAATCCGTCTCCGTACTAGCGTCCTCGTACTCCCGCCGAGCATAATCGGCAGCCTACACCCTAATACCGCGTTTATTCACCGGGATTTCGAAAGCCGTAAATCCGTCCGGCCGGTTAAACCACGTCGACCAATCCGCGCCGCCGAATGGTCCGCACCGATCTACGATCGAACGGACTCGCGATACCACCACGAACGTACTCACCGACGAGCGTTGTACCAACCGTTGCGACACGATCGCCCGCGCTTGCGCTCTCGTCGACCGCACCAGGACGCCTCACGTCATTCTTTATATTTTCACCCTTATTTCCACGTCGCTTTTGTAATAATTTTACACCGCTCTAAATAATTATTTCACCGCTGTCTAAATAATTATTTCGCCGCTACCGATACTTCGCGTCTATCTGCACATTGCTTCCGTTTTTATCTTTGCGCCGCTTTAAAAATAATTATTTCAGCGTTGCTCAAATAATTATTTCACTTACCGATACTTCACGTTTATTTTCACGCATTTACTTTACGCCGCATTAAATAATTATTTCGCAATCGCTCATATAATTATCTCACTGCTACCGATACTTCGCATTTATCTACACATTTCGCTTGTATATTCTTTCGCATCACAATTTCACATCGCATGTACACACACAGTCATCAAACATATCTAACTGAATAAACACGATTTCTAATCTATCATTAATTAACCGCTTATTTTCTTTGACACACCCCCAACCGACCGAACCTGGATTCCGACGAGCCGTCCCGCGCACGAAAAGCTCGCACGGTTTCATGGCGCCCGAACAGGGACCAGATAAAGGGGTGCGTCAACGAGATCCACTAACGATGACTGCGTGGATACAGCGGTTACCGCGCTCCGAAATAGCGCGACTTCTGCAGACCCGCGATATCAGCTGCGACGGCAACTTGGACGATCTCCGTCGACGGTTGCGCGAATACATTCGCGCCAATCCGGGGGACATCATCCCCCCGGCCGAAGAACCAACGGAAACCGAGGCCCGGGCGACATTAAACGTACCGCTGCTACGACTTCCGGGTAGCTCGGGCCGCGCAAGTCCGATCGACGACGACGACGGGGCAAGTTTTTATTCAGCACCCAACCCCCCGACCCCGATTGCCAGCCCGCTTGAGCCAGCAAAGACTATGGATCAAATCCGAAAATGGGGGTGCCACTTCGATGGCAAAGATCCGATCGCTTTCCTCGAGCGCATCGAAGAACTTCGGCAAATTTACCGATATTCGGGAGACCACCTTCTTCTCGGCCTACCCGAAATTCTGAAAGGCGAGCCATTGCTCTGGTTCCGGAACCGCCGCCACGCCTGGAGGACTTGGCCCGATTTTCTCACCGAATTTCGCGGGCATTTCCTCCCGCGACGCTACCAGGCCCGCCTCCGGAGGGAGGCGACCAACCGCCGCCAGCTACCGAACGAAGATTTTTCAAAATTTTCGACCGCCTTGCTTACGCTCGCGCGCCGCGCCGGGGGACTTTCCGAGGCAGAAACACTCGATCTCCTGATCGAGAATATGGACCCGGAATACCGCCTATATGTCCGCCCGCACGACGCGATTGATTTCGACGAGCTTTCCGACCGAGCTGCCGAGTACGAAGAACTCACCGCGCAACGCCGACAACGCGACCGAAAACCCGTCGAAACTCAAAGCACAGCAACCACCGAGTACAAACGGAACGAATGCTGCTGGCGCTGCAAGCAGCGGGGCCATACCCGGCTAAATTGTAAACGGCCGCCTCGCAAATTCTGTTCTCAGTGCGGGAAGGATGGAGTATATTCCCGCGACTGTCACCCGCAGGCGGGAAACGCCACGCGGGCCGGGGCAACGGCGGCCGCCGACCGGCCCAATTAGAAATCATTTTTCGGCCGCGTCCACACATTCAAATCACGTGCTGCGGCAAAATCGTCACCGCTCTTTTCGACTCGGGCTCCGACCGGTCATTCATCAATAGCACGCTCGCCGGATACATAGTAGACAAGGGCTACCGCCCCCGCACCATACATGAGCACGTCACGGTAGCTGACGGCGGTTCCGCCCCCATCACCGAAAGCTTCAAGCTTGAAATCGAAATAGAAGGGGAGAGCTTCTCACACGATTTTCAAGTGCTTCCGGCGCTAGGCAACGAAATGTTGATAGGGGTAGATCTATGGGCATACTTAGGGATCACCCTACCGCCACCACCGTTACCGAAATTCGCGCCCTCCGACAATACCGACACAATATCCGACGGACTGACACCACGAACCGACACAGAAACCAGGCAACTACGCGCTTTTCTCGACAAAGAGCTCTCACTCTTCCAACACGTCGTCGGGCCTACCAACCGGATAGAACACCATCTCCGGCTAACCGATACGCGGCCGATAAAGCAGAGATACCGCCCGCGTAATCCAGCCATGCAGGAAATCATTAACGAGGCCGTTAACGAAATGGAGCGGGAGGGAGTAATAGAACCGTCCCAAAGCGCGTGGAGCTCGCCCGTAGTAATAGTTAAGAAAAAGGACGGAAAGCCACGGTTTTGTATCGACTTTAGGAAAGTCAACGCCGTAACCGAGCGCGACGCCTACCCCCTCCCGCACATAGCCGCCACGCTGGACAAGTTACGAGGAGCAAAGTATCTGTCGACGCTTGATCTAAAGAGCGGGTATTGGCAGGTACCCCTGACCGCCGAAAGCCGACCCATCACCGCGTTCACTATTCCAGGAAGAGGGCTGATGCAATTTCGCGTCATGCCGTTCGGTTTACATTCCGCGCCCGCGACGTTCCAACGCCTTCTTGACACCGTATTAGGCCCCGCGTTAGAACCCAACGTTTTCGTTTATCTAGACGACGTGATAGTCGTCAGTGCCACCTTTGCCGAACACTTGCAGCACTTGGCCGAAGTATTCCGACGACTCCGAGAGGCCAAGTTGCGCCTCAATCCAGAGAAATGCCATTTCTGCCGGACCGAATTGGCCTATCTTGGCCATATTATCACACAGAACGGTATCCATACCGACCCCGCCAAGATAAGCGCCGTAGCTCAATGGCCCGCTCCAACCACCATCCGAAAAGTCCGCCAATTTCTCGGCATGGCTTCCTGGTACCGCCGCTTCGTGGACAATTTTTCCACCATCTCCGCTCCGCTCACACGGCTGACCCGCAAGAACGCGCGCTGGCAATGGGGGCCGGAGGAAGAAAGCGCCTTCAACGCTCTAAAGGGAGCGCTCGTGACGGCGCCCGTGCTCGCTTGCCCTGACTTCCGGTTACCGTTCGTGCTTCAAACCGATGCAAGCACCTGCGGCCTCGGCGCCGTTTTGACACAAAACTTCACCGAGGGAGAACGCGTGATTGCCTACGCCAGTCGCACGCTTAATGCCGCCGAAAAGAACTACAGCGCGACGGAGTTAGAGTGCCTCGCGGTCGTTTGGGGAATCCGCCGAATGAGGGATTACCTTGAGGGGTATCAATTCACCGTGATTACCGACCATCAGTCGCTACGCTGGTTGAAAAATCTCGAAACCCCCACCGGCCGCCTGGGACGCTGGCTTTTCGAACTCCAGCAGTATAACTTCGAAATACAATATCGTCGCGGAGCATTGAACAAGGTTGCCGACGCGCTCTCTCGCGAACCAGAAACCTGCACCGTCCAATCAGCCGCCTGCGCCTGGTACCGCGGGTTAATTAAAAAAATAAAGAGAGAACCGAAGAGTTACCACGACTACGCCATACGCGGGGGTAAACTCTACCGTCATATACGCCACGACTTAGAATTCCGTGACCATACGGAAGACGAACAGTGGAAGCGCTGTCTCCCTCGCTCCGAGCGAGAGAGAACGATCCAGCGGTTCCACGACGAACCGACCGCCGGGCATTTAGGCGTCTCAAAAACGATCCACCGCGTCACCCGCCGTTATTACTGGCCCGGCATGTTCCGAGACATCGCTCGCTACGTCCGGAGCTGTGAAAAATGTCTCGCGTACAAGCCCTATCAGGGCAAGCCCGCCGGCCGCGCCCATGCGCACAATATAACAGCCCCATGGCAACAGGTCACGATTGACCTGGTGGGGCCTCTGCCGCGATCTGCAAACGGGCATTCGTGGCTCTTCGTGCTACAGGACCGATTTACAAAATGGGTCGAACTACAACCCTTGCGCCGAGCCACCGGGGAAACGATCAGTAAAACCGTTGCCGAACGCATAATATATCGGCACGGCTGTCCCGAGATGATCATATCCGACAACGGGAAACAGTTTGTATCGCGCCAATTCACCGGCCTATTAAAATCGTTCGGCATAACGCATCGCACAACGCCAGTATACACGCCGCAGTGCAACCCCGTGGAGCGGACCAATCGGACGGTCAAAACTATGATCGCGCAGTTTGTCGAACGCGATCACCGCTTGTGGGACCGCCACATTCTCGCGCTACAATATGCGTATAATAGCGCGGCGCACGGCGCCACCGGATTAACACCCGCCTTCGCAAATTACGGGCGCGAGCTAGCACCGCCGAATCCAGAAGACCGAACGCACCCGAACGCGCCGATTCCGACTACCACCTGGCGACGCCATCTAGACGAGGCCCGGGAACTGATGACCGGAAACCTCGCACGAGCCTTCCAACGGCAAGAGCCGTATTATAATCTGCGGCATCGCGATTGGCGGCCCAAAATCGGCGAGACAGTTTGGCGCCGCGAGCACCCCCTGTCGAAAAAGGCCGCCGGCGTAAACGCCAAACTCGCGCCGAAGTACACCGGCCCCTACAAAGTAGGCCGGATCATCACCCCCGTCATATATGATTTGCGTGATAAGAGGGGGCGATGGCTAAGGCGCATCCACGCGCAAGACTTAAAGCCGGGAAACGGGGATGAGACCCCCCCCAGTTAAAAATAAAGTCCGCAATTCCGGGGAATCGGACTATATAAAGGCCGATTCCAGGAAGCCAGATCACTTGTTCAAGATGAGCACGAAGAACATCTTGAACGCAATCGAGGCCCTCTTGACCGAGGAGCCTCGACAGGCCGCGATGACGTCGCAGCCGTTCCGCACCGTCCCCCGAGTGGGGACGTTAATACAGCGTTCCGACGCTGAGAATCGCCGAAAGGCGATATTTTTGGCGACACCGCCACCACCGGTGCCGCGACGAAGAAAGCAGAAGTCTCCGGGCGACGTGTGCAATGCCACGCACACGCCGCTACCGGAGCAAAGATCCGCGGCCACCGCGCCGACCACCGCACGAACCAAGCCGACCAGGGCCGTAAGGATACGACCCTGGAGCGGCCCAATGCCGACGACGTCGGTCATTGGACCTCGGCCGCCAATGGCCGTTCAGACGGTCGTTGGAACTCGGCCGCCAACGGCCCTTGCCGCACCCGCAGCCGCCGCATCCCGGCCAACACCAGCCGCCGCAACACCGACGCCAGCAGCCGCCGTCATATGGCCACCACCGGCCTCCGCTGCACCACCGCCGCCACCGAGATGGGATCCAGCGTCTCCACCACCCATCATGGTGGAGTACGCCCCACGAGCTTTTGCCGCCATACCGTACTTCTCGGTTATGAAGTCTCGGCGGTACAAGCTCCGGACCACCGACGGAAGGAGATACAAACTCCTGTTTTCCAGGGAGGGGCGACTCCTCACCAGCCGTCAGCTGCCTCCGCAGGCTTCCGGCTCCCCAAGAAGGGGGGTGATGTAACGATGCAGCCCGCTGCATCGTTACGGCTACGGACCGTCCATCGTCCGTAGCCCACCAAGGGCACATCGCGCGCCGATAAATTTCCTATCAAAAACAACGGCGGTCAACCGCCGAAAATCCCCCACACCCGACCGTTCCGAAATTCCGTATTGTGGGGGACTCGCCGCCGAAACCGCCGATGCTTGCCGATTCGAAATCATTCGGCCGCCAGCCGGGTATAAAAGAGGCCCGGCTGAACGTCTTCTCACCAGACTCCGTTCGCTGATCGACAGCGAACAATCCTGCTACGAGTGTCCTCGTAGTCCCGACCGAGCATACTCGGACTCTATGCCTTTACCAGCACACGAGAATCCTCGTGTACCGCCGAGCGTCCTCGGTAATCTTTGCTCCCGCATACGAATATCTTCGTATACCCCGTCGAGCGTACTCGATTCCTCTAGGCCACCAAACTTTGTACTGCGGGTATTTCCGCGTACCTAGCCAGGTCGCCATTCTACAATCCGTCTCCGTACGAGCGTCCTCGTACTCCCGCCGAGCATAATCGGCAGCCTACACCCTAATACCGCGTTTATTCACCGGGATTTCGAAAGCCGTAAATCCGTCCGGCCGGTTAAACCACGTCGACCAATCCGCGCCGCCGAATGGTCCGCACCGATCTACGATCGAACGGACTCGCGATACCACCACGAACGTACTCACCGACGAGCGTTGTACCAACCGTTGCGACACGATCGCCCGCGCTTGCGCTCTCGTCGACCGCACCAGGACGCCTCACGTCATTCTTTATATTTTCACCCTTATTTCCACGTCGCTTTTGTAATAATTTTACACCGCTCTAAATAATTATTTCACCGCTGTCTAAATAATTATTTCGCCGCTACCGATACTTCGCGTCTATCTGCACATTGCTTCCGTTTTTATCTTTGCGCCGCTTTAAAAATAATTATTTCAGCGTTGCTCAAATAATTATTTCACTTACCGATACTTCACGTTTATTTTCACGCATTTACTTTACGCCGCATTAAATAATTATTTCGCAATCGCTCATATAATTATCTCACTGCTACCGATACTTCGCATTTATCTACACATTTCGCTTGTATATTCTTTCGCATCACAATTTCACATCGCATGTACACACACAGTCATCAAACATATCTAACTGAATAAACACGATTTCTAATCTATCATTAATTAACCGCTTATTTTCTTTGACACACCCCCAACCGACCGAACCTGGATTCCGACGAGCCGTCCCGCGCACGAAAAGCTCGCACGGTTTCAAGGTTACACAATAGACAATTGCAAGGCACTCCTTTTCTGTAGTCGAGTAATTCCTCTCCGCGCTGTTTAAGATTCTGGAAGTGTATGTTATCGGCAGATCTTTTCCAATGGATCCTTGACTTAACACACCACCAATAGCATATCCACAAGCATCTACTGTGAGGATAAAAAATTTGTTAAAATTTGGGTATTGGAGAATAGGTTCTTTACAAAGTTCGTCCTGTAAGATAGTGAAAGCCTTTTCCTGTAAGGGAGTCCATGTAAAAGGTATATATTTTTTCAATAAATCGGTTAAAGGTTTGGCAAGCTTCGAGAAATCTTTAATAAACCTACGGTAGTACCCAGCTAGGCCCAAGAACTGTTTTATATTTTTCTGATTTTTTGGTATAGGAAAGTTTTTTACTGCTATGATTTTATCTGGATCTGGTTTAACCCCCATTGAACTGATCACATGGCTTAAATATACAACTTCGTGTCTCAAAAATTGGCATTTCTCGGGTTGAAGCTGTAAGTTAGCTTCTTTTAGTCTTTGCATTAATTTTTCAATTTTTATTCTATGTTCCTCCAAGGATCTGGCATACACAACAATATCGTCTAGATAGACAGATACTTCGTTTCCTTGTAAACCCACCAGCACACTGTCCATAAGTCTTTGGAACGTGGCTGGTGCGTTTTTCAAACCAAATGGCATTCTTAAATATTCGTAATGCCCATACGGGGTGGAAAACGCTGTCTTAGCTCTGTCATTCGGATTCATTGGAATTTGATGAAAGCCCTGTGCTAGATCAAATATGGAAAAATATTTAGCACTTCCTAACTGATCCAAGATCTCTACTATATTTGGAAGGGGGTATGCATCCCCGATAGTTTTTTCATTTAACTTCCTAAAGTCAATTACCATTCTCCATTTTTTTTCTTTTTCTCCGATCGATTTCTTAGACACAATCCAAAGAGGTGCATTATATGGGGAAGAGGAAGGTTGAATAACGTTATCTTTCAGTAATTTTTTCACTTGTTTATCTATTTCTTCTTTATGGACTGGCGGGTATCTATATTGTTTAACATGAATAGAAATGTCGTCAGTGGTAGGAATGGAATGACTAGTGATATTAGAAAATTTTAATTTATCTCCTGGTAAGAAAAAGCAGTCTATATTCTTTTCTAATGTTGTTTCTACATGTCTCCTCTCTTCTTTATTTAAATGACTCAAGTTTGTTAGATTTTTTAATTTATTATAACGGTGTTCAATTGCTGGAATTGTATTGTGGCGGCTCACCGCCACACAGCTGTACTGAAGCGGCATAATACGCCGCGGCGCCGCTACGCGCCGCAGGCCTTCTACCAGTTATAAGCTTGCGGACCCACCGCCAGGTGGCGCAGGCGGTGAAGAGCTTTCTCGCGATCAAGCTTCGATCGACGAGATATAAAAGAGCTGCTCCGCAGATCTTTACTCACTCACTCGCTTCAAGGCGAGCTCTCACTAAGGGCCCTTGAACGGAGTCACAGCTCTGCTTCGAAGAGCGCAACCAGCAAGTCTTCTCGACTTTTCACAGTGCCTGGGAAGGCACGGAAGCGAAAGACTCAGTCTCAGCTCTGACCGCACACCTCACGTAGGATGTACAGCTACGGTCAGCTGACGCACCAGCATCGCCGTCGCCACCACAGACTCTACAGCGGAAAATAATTCCCTTAGAGTTCTGTGCCCGGTTGACTCGGCCCCCACGTGACACTCACGTTCCGGGGACATCCGAATGCGAAGGCCTCTCCCGCCTCGGCTCGCAGACTCACTTGCGACTCACATCGAGAGCCGGACGGTCGCAGCGCATGGCACATCGGAGACATACTCCACCGCAACGCAAACCTCGCCGCCGGGATGCAACACGCACCCTCGCATGAATCGTCCTGTTAAGGACCCGATTCCAACCACGCAGACGCGGCCGGTAATATCTTACCGCGCCCGTCACCTTTCATTCGAAACTCGCGGCCTTACACTCTGCCGCGAATGCGCCGCTGGCGCACTCAAGTTACACACACACCTGTACATACATACTTCTCTCTGACAAAGAAATAAACACATTTCTACACAATTGACTCTATCTCACTTCTCACCAGTCGAACACAATCCTTAGGCTATACGCCTATATGTATCTTCAATGTTTGATTTATTGAAATAGCAAAGCGCAATGGAATTAGTAGGCTTAGTGAGGTCACTTAATTCAGTGGATTCAGAGAAATCAGTGGAGTTAGTAGAATTGACACAGTCAATTAAATTGGTAGAATAGTAATCTATCAAGTGCATGGGCTTCAGTATTATTGTGTAGTCACGCTCAGTGACGTTATATACTTTTAAATACCCTTTGCCTTGTGAATTAGTAACAAGTGCCTCACCAAGATATAATCCTTTAACGGGTTCACAAGGCGGTACGTATCCTTCCGTTCTTTCAGGATTAGTAATATTAAAAGAGACTGGTAACACAGTTCGGACTGGTACTATTATTTTCTCTTTGTTATAAAATGGAATTGACATGTTTCCAATAATCAAACTTTCTTTATCGTAATTTAGGATAGCATTATTATTTTTTTAAAATTCAGAGCCAAGAATTCCGTCGCTCGGGATGGGTACTTCATTCTGCACTACGTGAAACTTTGTTATCTTACCGGCTACTGCAAAAATTACGGCTCCCTGTGTTTCAACAGGAACCTTAGTAATGCCTCTTAAAATTAATCTATCATTTAAATCTATGGGAGTGTTTCTTAAGATTTTAGACTTAATCATATTTATGGCAGAACCTGAATCAATCATAAATTTGCAATATCCTTGTAAATTTTTACAAGTTAGTATTATTTTTGGCAAAAAAGTAGCTGCCTCCGGGTTTGCCACTATTATTGTTGCATCCGGAATAAATTTTGAGACCTGATTATTTGCGTCAGAATTATTCATCCTTCGTTTATTATTGGTTCTGCCTGTACACTTATCGGATGCGCTGTAATATGAGCCGTATCCCGGGCCGCGCTCGCTATCGGGCGGCTTTCTAAGTTTTCCGGATTCTGTACAAAGTTTCGGTATGCTAGCTTTTTGCAGTTCGATATGTTATGCCCCGGAAATTTACAGTATCGACACACATCAGGAAAATTTGGACCTGGTACACTCGGAATTAGTGGTCTAATCCAAGGGCGCGGAATCAGTGTGTTAGGATTTTTTAAAATTGACTTTGGTGGTTCAGCGTGCGGTGATTCTACACTTTTTATGTCAGAGCGTAGTAAAGGAGCAGTTTTCTGCGAAGATTGACGTTCGCGTAATTTTTCTACTTCTAAATTATTTGAAATTTTGACGGCCCACTCAATGGCTACATCTAAATCGGTTATTTGCCGGTGTTCCATACGAGTTATTATATTAGACGGCAATCCATTAATAAAAGCTTCTAATACTTCTCCATCTATTTCTTCTATGAAAGTACGGCTTATGCTTTTTCCCTGACGTCTATTTCCATCCAATATAGCAAACTTCAAATCTTTTACTCTCCCCGCATATTTAAGAATTGTTTCAGCCGGCAATTTGTAAGTATTAGCAAGTTTACCTCGATATTGTGCAATTGACTTATTCGGTGCAAAAATAGCTTTTAGTTTGTCTAATAAATCGACAACACGCGTATACATATTTCCTTCAACAACTTGGTACGCATCACCCTCTAATTAATTAATAATAAACTGTACTAGCTGAGGCTCCTGTACAGAGGATAATAGATCACGAGCACGTTTACAAGCACGGGCAAATTGAAATACCGAAATTTTATAATCGTCATACGCAGGGATATTGGAAGCTACATTCTTTAATTTTAAAATCGGAAATGATGCTGGTACTTCGTCCTGCGCCGGCATGCTTTGATACTCTTCGTAGGCCGATGCGGCTCTTAAAGTTTCGTTCACGCGTTGTTCTAACATATTTATTTGTTCCGGCAATTTTTGTAACTGAGAGAGTTCACTTTGTATTTTAGAAAGCACTTGTATAAGTGAATTCGCGTCAATAGCTTCAGTAGCGCGTTTTTCTATTTCCTCGCGTTCGCGTAGCAAAGCTTAATGCTGTGCGCGTAATTGTTTTTCACGTTCATCGAGATGTTTTTGCCTAATGTCTATTTCGGCGTCGGTCGACACCGGTCCCTGCGAGCGAGTACCGTGCGACATTTTAAATTCACAAATCACAACACAGTGGAATATAGTACTTACACTAAAATATTATTATTAAACAAAATTATTGAACGATAGATCATTATCAAATCCCACCGCTGCCACCAATTTTTATGTTACGTCTGGTCACTAGACGTGTGTAGAGAATTCTGTAATATCGACTATTAGCGCGAAATTTGAAATGTCTCCTTATTTTTTAGTCACCCTGCATTCACCGGGTTTACTAGGGATACAGGAGGTAACAATCTATCGTATGAAAAGGATATGAATAAAATCAAATAAAATAGATTAAATTAGCTTACCTAATTTTAATTAGGAGCAAAGCCTTATAGATACGTCTTAATAATGCAGATATTACACTGCTAAATATAAACCAAATAACTCAGTGTTTTCAACTGAACAATGCAGAGAAAAATAGTATATAGAACTTAATATGACCTAACAGTGAGTCTGCTGGAAGAGAACTGTCTCACGAGCGATGATGTACGTTGGTCCTCTTGTGGTGGGGAGTAGGCCCTCGAGAGTATCGCATAGATTTTTAATCGTCACATCGGCTTCTTGATACGTTGGAATATCGTTTGGCTGGAAGTTGATATGCAGCTCGTTTTCGTTTATAGAAGATAGCCGACGGATAAGATGGGTGTCTGGTAACCTTTGCTTATTTTATTCTTATCTCTTCACTTATTTGTTCAATGCATTGTTCAATTATGCAGTATTCTTATAGCTATAATATAATTAATATTTTTATAACTAATAATACAGTTAACACTAATCATAACTTTAATCTTGCTCTTTGGATGAATTTTAGATGGACTTGTACAGATCTCTTTAATAATGTTCTGTTCATTGAATTTTACCATTGTCGGGACATCACACGCCCATATGTAATATTTAAAAATATCTGTTTTCTTTTTTTCTTATTAACATTTTTGTTCCTTTATAATACAGTTTTATAACATAATATAATACAGTTATAACATAATATAGTTTTATAGTTAATTAAATAACATTTGTTGTGCACTCTATTTATTCAGTTTATTTTTTAATATCTTTTTATATTATGTCTTACTCTTATGTCTTATTTAATGTTTTTAAGAAAATGTTAAATATGTGATACCAATTTTTAAACCTTTATGTGTACTGTCAGAACACGAGTACCTTTTGTATTTTAAGTGTAATTTTTTTGCTTATATGGCTGAAACTTTTATTTATTTTAAAACAATTTCAAATTAAATTGATATGAATAATCGTGTTTGATAAAAAAAGTAGTTTTAGGCTAAAATACATTTCTTAAGTGCACATAAAGATTAAACATAAATTTGAAAAATACTTCCATTTTCCTAGTCAGGAGCCATTTATTTTGTGATATGTAGGTAAGTGTTTGTGATGAGCTAAGTAAGTTTATTTTGTGATTGTAAAGCCATTGTTTTTCTTAATTTCTAGTTAATATATTTCTGTGGAACAGTTCAAGTTCATTCCGTTGGTATCTTTCAGCTCGGCCGTCCTGGCCTTGAACTTTGCCCCGAAGTTTCTTTTTACTAGTTCGCTGCGTAAATCAGTGAGAGTCTGTGGTTTGAAGTGCGTACTCTACGTGGACTTATACGATGTGAGTATACCAGTTGCATCTGTAGTATGTTATACAGGGTGATTCGAAATAACCTGATGTCCTTGAAATGTTATATTCTTGAACGAATTCTAAGACGATTTTTCCTTTTGCAAAATTTTGTCTGAAGCTTAGTTTTCGAGTTATAACGGAAAATAGTTCGCTACTTACGAGTCCGATACAACGGGCAGGCAGGGACGCGTCATAAGACTAGCGCCCCCCTACATGGTCAATGTTATTGTATGTTATTATGTCAAAGTTATTGTATAATATTTTATATTGTATAATATTATTGATAATTTTGATTTTACATTGAAGTTTAGATTATTTGTGTATTTCATATACAATATTGTACAATTATTATTGATCGTTTAGGGGGGCTATAACGTAATGCTTCAAAGTGAAATATTTGATGACGCGAGTTTTACATAAGTGACAAATTAACTAAAAATACAAAGCGAAGACGAAGTAGTAATCGCGGTTTGATTAAATATTCTTACCTTGGAGAGAACCGACGAGTTTGTATTTTTTTGTGACGATTGTCCGTCTTGAAAATAACAGCTTCTCAATTTCACTTGACACTTCACAATTTATTTCAAAACATCACTGTATTTACTGTGTTTAATCACAGTACTTTACTTGTATCACTCGAGTATCACTCGTAAATATCAATTCCCGCACAGATTAAAGGCCACCGCTTTTCCGTAACGTGTTACGTTAAGTTAAGTACTTCAATGCACAGAGAAAGTCATAACGTAGCATAAGCGTGTATACACGCTACGTTACGATTTTTTCTGTGCGTTGAAATACTTAACGCAACTTAACGCGTTACGGAAAAGTTTGTACGATGGCTTTAAGGCACAAAATCCGACCGATTTACGACCGATAAAATACGACCGATTTACTATTATTATTTATAAAGGTTATTGTTTGTTTACTTTTTGACCGTGACATACGTAGTTCTACTGCACACTCACGAGATAGCACTGATGTAAGTATCGGTAGAGTAATTGCATGAAAAGAGCCTCGATGCGGATTCTCAGCGTTGATTGATCATAACGTGATCATAACATTATCGATCTCGCTATGGCGTACGTTGCTTTGCGAACGCGCTTGGCGCGAGATATGAGAGAGTCTTATTTTCATTTTTAGGCAATTTAATACCGTAACGAAAAAATGTAGACAGGTATTCTAAACATTCATCTTTCTTAAAATAAACAAATTTCTTTCCACGTTGACAATCGCACTTCGTATCGCATAACATATCATTTTCTTATAGTAAGAAACGCGTTAGCATCTTGCGGGAAATGTCAGTATCGAGACTGCCGCAAACTTATTTTGATAGAATATGATCGTTGCTTTGCAACCACAACATAATGCAACAAACTTCAGCGAGCAATTTGAATAATTGAATAAAACATAAAAATTTAAATATTTACAATATACAATTTACAATATTTACAATATACAATATACAATTATGGTTCTTTACTCGCCGGTTGCATGCAACCTGAATGTTAAATAATAATGTTACTATTCTTATTTGTTCAGACGCTGCCAGTTTCATTCAACCTCTGAACTGCGGCGAGTAAAAAATCATAAAAAATAAGAATAATAACATTATTATTTATCATTCGGGCTGCATGCAACTAGCGAGTAAAAAACTATAATTATATGAAAATATTTACATTTTTATGTTTTATTCAATTATCCAAATTGCTCGCTGAAGTTCTTTGCATTATGTTGCGGTTGCAAAGAAATGATCATATAAATAATATGACAAAATCGATATCTGTGTTAATCATCCTCCATCAATTAAGACAATAAAGAAATGGCATATTCAACTCAAGAATATTACGATATGCTGATGGCACTCGGTGAGTATCAAGGGCAATATCATGTGGCTGCAAGAAAATACGCCGAGTTATATTTAAACCGACATCCTCCGCCGATTGTGATACTTGCTGCAGCTCATAGGTTGTATAAAACTGACTGCATTTTAATAAATAAGAATGATAACGTAATTATTTATCATTAACATTATTTATTACAATTCAGATTGTATGAAACTGGCAGCGTATTGTCAAATAAACATGATGTTGGCAGGAACTAGACCACAAGAAATTTGCAAAATGTTATCGAGCAAGAATCTGATACTAGTATTAGAGTTATTGCTCGCGATCATGATTTCTCGTATTCCACGTTGCAAAGAATACTTAAGGAAGAAAAGTTGCACGCATTTCACTACACTCGTATGCAAAAATTACGATCGGAAGATTAAACTTAAAAACGAAATTTTTGCGAAGATTTCCTGAGAAAGATGGATCGAAATCCAAGATTTCTTTCTCGTGTCATATTTAGCGATGAATCGTTATTCACACGAGAAGGAATCTTGAATTCGCACAACAATCATTGTTGGAGCGATAAAAATCCACGATGCACCCATCCCAGGAGCTTCAAAAACTAGTTGGAAGAGGAATGTTTGGGCTGGAATAATGGGAACACAAATATTCGGTTCCGTTTACCTTCCGGACAATTTAAATGGCGCAAATTATCTTCACTTCCTGGAAAACACAATGCCCGATTTTTTGGAAGAAGTCCCTTTACTCGAGAGGAACAATATTGTTTTCCAACAAGATGGTGCCGGGCCACACAACGCAAGAATTGTGACCAATTTCTTAAATAGACAGTTTCCTGGGCGTTGGATGGGCCGGTATAATCCAATAAATTGGCCCGCAAGATCTCCGGACCTCAACCCTTTGGATTTTTTTCCATGGGGTTATTGTAAGGAGATTGTGTATAGAAAACTTCCCGAAAATATAGAAGAATTGGACGCAAAATTGCACGAAGCAATTTGGAGTATTGATGAAGATATGTTGGAGAATGTGCAACATAATATAATACGACGCTTGAGAGCTTGCATTGAGATGGACGGAGGCCATTTCGAACATTTGTTATAAAAATAAGACAAATCTGCCCTTTTCAGGGCGACCAAATCTCTTTTCGTTGGACATTTATTAAAAACCGCAAAACAATTAAGAGAGAGAGAGAGAGAAAAAATTTAAAAATTTAAAAAGATTATTAAATAAATACAATTATAGCAATCTGCTTTTTTTCGATACTACGATTTCTTTTACTATGCAGAAATAAATATCGTATTTAAATTTTATTAAAGATAGCCAACGTGATAGATAGTCAACGTGGAAAGAAATTTGTTTATTTTAAGAAAGATGAATGTTTAGAATACCCGTCTACATTTTTTCGTTACGGTATTAAATTGCCTAAAAATGAAAATAAGACACTCTCATATCTCGCGCCAAGCGCGTTCGCAAAGCAACGTACGCCATAGCGAGATCGATAATGTTATGATCACGTTATGATTAATCAACGCTGAGAATCCGCATCGAGGCTCTTTTCATGCAATTACTCTACCGATACTTACATCAGTGCTATCTCGTGAGTGTGCAGTAGAACTACGTATGTCACGGTTAAAAAGTAAACAAACAATAACCTTTATAAATAATAATAGTAAATCGGTCGTATTTTACCGGTCGTAAATCGGTGGGATTTTGTGCCTTAAAGCCATCGTACAAACTTTTCCGTAACGCGTTAAGTTGCGTTAAGTATTTCAACGCACAGAAAAAATTGTACGTAGCGTGTATACACGCTTATGCTACGTTATGACTTTCTCTGTGCGTTGAAGTACTTAACTCAACGTAACACGTTACGGAAAAGCGGTGGCCCTTAATCTGTGCGGGAATTGATATTTACGAGTGATACTCGAGTGATACAAGTAAAGTACTGTGATTAAACACAGTAAATAGAGTGATGTTTTGAAATAAATTGTAAAGTGTCAAGTGAAATTGAGAAGCTGTTATTTTCAAGACGGACAATCGTCACAAAAAAATACAAACTCGTCGATTCTCTCCAAGGTAAGAATATTTAATCAAACTGCGATTACTACTTCGTCTTCGCTTTATATTTTTAGTTAATTTGTCACTTATGTAAAACTCGCGTCATCAAATATTTCACTTTGAAGCATTACGTTAGAGTCCCCCTAAACGATCAATAATAATTGTACAATATTGTATATGAAATACACGAATAATCTAAACTTCAATGTAAAATCAAAATTATCAATAATATTATGCAATATAAAATATTATACAATAACATTGACCGTGTAGGGGGGCGTTAGTCTTATGACGCGTCCCTGCCTGCCCGTTGTATCGGACTCGTAAGTAGCGAACTATTTTCCGTTATAACTCGAAAACTAAGCTTTGGACAAAATTTTGCAAAAGGAAAAATCGTCTTAGAATTCGTTCAAGAATATGACATTTCAAGGACATCAGGTTATTTCGAATCACCCTCTATACACTTAATCATCTATAAATCTTACATCTATTCTTCGCATAAAAATTACTTAACCAAATTAATATAATACACAAAAACTAAAAAAAACTAATTAATTTTCCTCTGTTTTTCCCTCAGGAGGACCACATTTGATCCAAGGTCTGAGGCAATCGCACGAGAGGATCGTTTCGAGGGGTTTCGCCGTAATATTGAAGCCAGGTATGTCGGAAATTACATAACAATTATTACTAAGAGATTTTTTAATCATGTACGGACCCACAAACTTTGGTCGTAGTTTTACATTTTCTCCGGGCTAATTTAGTATTTCTAATCATTACATAATCACCTTCGTGATATATCGTAGGTTTTTTAAGGTTAGCGTTTCGGTACTCTTTATTGTAACTTGATCAAATCTGTGGCGTTACACACCGTTTCACGATTTGTGTCGCGCTCGGCTTGCAAGTCTGTATCAATGCCTGCAAGGGCCTTGGTGTACTGTGCAAAAGGAGGATGTTAAATATAGGTCGATTTTGGCCCATGGTGTGGAACCAAAACTACAAACAATTTCTTATAGATTTCATACCGTAGAATCACGTGGTAAAGTTTGTTTTCCTCCAGACACCGGAAAAAGTACGGAAAAATTGAAAAAAGACCATGAAAAATAGAATTTTCCGAGCTGGTTGAAGCTTGGAACATTCCTGCAGCGATTTTAAAAAAATGATTTGTCGCTCTTGTCCTTTTGCAGGGAGGAAGTTCTGAGGCTCTCACATGACATACGAAAAAGACCGATCCGATACAGGCGTCGGAAGACACCCTTATACTCAAAAAAATCACCCCAGAGTGTCTAAAAAATTCTCGCCTAGCAAAAAATAATTTGTCGTTTTTTTCCTTCTGCACTGAGAAAGTTCCGAGGCCCTCACACGACATGCAAAAGAAACCGATCCGATACATGCGTCGGAAGACACCCTTAGCTTGACGAGAATCGTTTAAGTGATTTTGGGAGTGGTTTTTTGGGTAAAAAGGTGTCTTCCGACGCATGTATCGGATCGTACTTTTTTGCAAGTCGTATGAGGGTCTCAGAACTTTCTGTATGCAAAAGGAGAAGAGCGACAAATCATTTCTAGCTTGGCGAGAATTGTTTAAGTGATTTTGGGGGTGGTTTTTCGGGTATAAAGGTGTCTTCCGACGCATATATAGGATTGGTCTTTTTTGTATGTCATGTGAGGGCCTCAGAACTTCTTCCCTGCAAAAGGACAAGAGCGACAAATTATTTTTTTAAAATCGCTGCAGGAATGTTCTAAGCTTCAACCAGCTCGGAAAATTCCATTTTTTATGGTTTTTTTTCAATTTTTCCGTACTTTCCCCAGTGTCTGGAGGAAAACAAACTTTACCACGTGATTCTACGGTATGAAATCTATAAGAAATTATTTGTAGTTTTGGTTCCACACCATGGGCCAAAATCGACCTATATTTAACATTCTCCTTTCTGGTCGACATGGTTGCGCTGTTCGTAACCGAGAAGCAGCTTGGTTGGACTGGACTTGGTTACTGCATGGTGAGTATTATTTATTATATATTGCATTTTTCCAAGTTTATTTTTCCATTTTGCTGCGTTATTTAATAATATCGTTAACGACAATTTGACGAAACGATTCACGTGTTCCACGAGGCCGTTTGCCCATGGAGCCGCCACGGCTACTTTTCGATGTCTAATCTTGTATTTTGTTACAAATTTCGCAAATTCCTTAGAGGTGAACGCGGTCCCTCTGTCCGACACTATTTCGAACGGGCTACCGAAAGTAAAGCATAAATGTTCTAAAAAAAACCACCACTTCGGCCGTGAACGTCGTGGGGCATAACCACGTAAATCGCATAAACGCATCTACTATAATAAAGATGTGTTTGAATTTGTCCTCAGTTTCCTGCAGAAGACCGAAATGATCGAGGTGCAGTACCTCTAACGGCGCCGTTGGCGAGGGGTAGAGACTCGTTTCCCCCTCCAAACGAGTAGGCGCATCGTTCGACAATATACAGGTAAGACAATTTTTTATATAATCATATATTTTTTTTCGCATAGACGGAAACCAATAATTTTGTTTAATCCCTTTAATTGTTTTTTCCAGGCCACAATGGGCCATGTCGTCGTGGTGAGCCTTGATCACGCAGATCTCCATGGACTCAGGTACGACGAAATTATTTTCCCGTTTCGGGTGTAATAAACTAAACCATTTATCAACGCAAACTTATCACTATTCTTAATTTCTAATTCTCCGCTTATTATTTTGATTTTAGGGTCGGTTAATTGACGGAATTCGAGCTCCCTTTCAAGCGGTAGCTCGTTGACGTAACCGGTGCATCGGCTAAGGGCATCGACGTGTGCCATTCTTTTGTGCCCGGCCGGTACGTTACCTTGAAGCGGTAATTCTGCTAGGTGAGCATCCATCTCGCTATTCTCGGGTTCAGGTTTGCCTTATTAACTGCATGCACGAGGGCGTTACAATCCGTCACAATTACGAAGGTCAGCCCGAAAAGATACAAATGGAATCTTTCTATGGCCCTTACTATCGCTAGCATTTCAAATTTAAAGCTGTGATATCTTGTTTCAGCTTGATTGGTGGCCTGGCTGTAGTATGCAACCGGACACCACATACCATTTTTCTGCTTCTGAAGCAGGATTGCACCCAAGCCCAGACTGCTAGCATCTGTGTGCAGTTCCGTGTCAAGGGCCGGGTTATAAAGCGCTAGGGCCGGTGCTAAAGTAAGTTCTTTCTTTAACTGTTCGAACGCTCTTACACATTCTGTGTCGAAAACGAAGTTAATATCCTTTCTTAAAAGGTTGTGCAACGGCTTTGCTTTAATCGCGAAATTTTTTATAATGTTGTGTGTCGAAAGACCACAACGTTATAATTATAGGTTAATTAGGCAATAACAATAATAATTTAGAAGGCCATTAATCGAGGCCACTTCTCGAGAATCATGTGACAAAAGTTATTTAATTATTAAAAATACAAATAATATTAAGTTATTGCTCTTCCTTAATTAAATTAAAAATCGTTTTAATATAAAGCCAACAGGGCAAGAGCTGGATCGGTTTGCTCAAAAAATTTTTTTTTATTATAAATTTATACAGACGTTTCGGCCAAGGTACGTGGCCATCTTCAGTGTAATACAAAAATTATAAAGCTTAGTACATAATTAGAGAAGCATTGGTAATATTTTAACTAAGGAAACGCACCCTGTTAAAGTGAAAAAACAACAACCAAATTAGGGGTATTCTCACGGCTCAAACAAATTATTGAAAAATTCTGTGTATAAATACCTCTGATAAAACGTGTAGTACAATATTTGTGCTTAGTAAAATCATATACGTATGAAGCCACGGACCGTTTAATTTGCAAAATTAGAAAAACAAAACAAATTGAAAGAAATTATAAAAATTAGTTAAAACAAATAAAAGACATGAAAAATTAATTTTGAATATCTATACCTTGAACAGTTCGTCAACGACTATGTAAAAGAAATGTGACATGTGTCCACGGCTGTGAGTGGGACTCGACTGGTAAGGATGTAGGATGGAAAGGAAAGAGGGGATAGGTTATAGACGAAAATTACAGGGTGGGGAATTTTTTGAGTATTGGAAGATATGTATCCGGTAATGATTCTGTGTCCTCCTGTTTATTCAGTCCTGTATTCTGTCTTTTTATATGTAACATTTCGGAAGTTAATCTTTTACTGTAACAAGGTTCTCTGTCTAATATATCAATTTCGTCCCATTTAAAGTCATGATTAAAATCCATTCTGTGGCACGAAATTACTGAGGGAGAGCCTGTTTTTTTATTGATATCCGTTCTGTGTTCTTTTATTCTAGTCCGTAATTGTCTTTTTGTCTGTCCTACGTACGTAGCGTCACAGTCTCGACAAGAAATCTTATAGACAATTTCACACTGGTTCATCCTATCTAGAGGGTCTTTTCCGGTTTTTATAAATTTGTTTAATTTATTGTCGCACGAAAAGACCAACATACAATCGTTATTTTTTGAGATTTGAACAAATTGTTCCGATAAATTTTTTACATATGGCACCGTAAAAATCTTTCTTTTGTTATTATTATTCGTATTTGCGTTGTTATTGTCATTTTTGTTAAAAATCTTGTGTATATGAAATTTTATTCTATTTATAATAGTTAAGAAAATAAAATCTAAAGGATAACTATTGTTTAATAAAATAGTTATTATGTCTTCTAAATTTTTTTGTTGAAATTGTGGATGGGATAACATTAGTACTCTATCAACCATGCCAATAATAACGCCTTTTTTATGTGTTAAAGGGTGGTGTAAATGGAAATTTAAATATTTTCCCGAGTATGTAGATTTGTGAAAAATGTCAAAAATAATGTTCGAGTTGTCATTAATAATTAAAGCGTTGAGAAAATTAATCTGATTTTTATTACTAACTTCCAGTGTGAATTGTAATCTTGGATGTATAGAATTGAAGATGGAAAAAGTTTCATTTATAAGGTCGTTAGGGACTGCAATAAGGATGTCGTCAACATATCTGTAATAAAAAGACGGAGTGCATAGTAAACGTTCTATGGCTAAACATTCTAAGTCTTGCAGAATAATATCCGCTATGATGGGGGATAATGGAGAGCCCATTGGTGTACCAAAAACTTGTTTGTACATTTTATTATTGAACTTAAAAAACGTGGAATTTAAAATGAGAGAGATACCCATAACCAGTTCATTAAGTGGTATGGAAGTATGACCCTTTATCTGATCCCACCGTTTTTTTTATGCTATCAGCCGTATTTTCAATCGGTACATTGGTGAACAAAGAAACAACATCTAGTGAAGCAATGCAAGTATCAGGATTGATATGTTTTCCATTAAGTTTTTTGACTAAGCTAAAACTGTTTTTTATATAACTATTTGGTTTTTTTAAACTATTGTACAGTAATTCATATATGTATTTGGCTAAATTATAAATAGGGCTGTTAATAGAAGAAACTATTAGTCTCAGTGGAAAACCAGTTTTGTGTATCTTTGGTAGACCATAAGCTCTCGGTAAAATCCCGTCAGTTTTTAATAAATAAAAATATGTGTGCTTATCGATATAGCCCCTTCCCTTCCATCTTAACGTGTGTCAAGATTGTTGCACCAAAAAATTGGGGATCATGATCGAAAAGTCGATTGGCTTATTACACTGCAGAACAATGAAAAGAAATCTAGGATAAAATCAATTAATTATTTCTTTCACAAGAGTAAAACAGATGATCGTATCGGTGATGTTTGGTCTTTGGAAAAAACGGATAACAATAACAACGAAAATATTACCATTAACATCACACCTGATAAGTTTAAATTCATAAATGATTTCAAAATAATACGCGATAATTGGTTTCTAAACATCTCTAATTTTACGATTCCAAATGAAGTATTTCTGCTTTTGCAATTGGGTGATAGATTCAATTTACCTGTAACTAACAAAAAACAGATCTCATTCGAATTCATTAAAAACATAGAAAGGAATATAGAAAGATACGATAAAGAAACTCAGTGTTCTGTAAGGAATAAAGCTACGTCAATTGTTGATAATTTTGTGATCTCCGGTAATAACATCGATTTTCTGATTGGGTCGTAGCTTAAAATAACAAAAAAATTCATTAATGATAATCTGGATGTTATTTTCACAAGAACTGATAAAGGAAATGTCACGGTTGCTTTAAACAAAAATGATTATATTAAAAAAATGGACATAAATAACAAATACATTCTTTCAGACACAAAAACTTATCACATAGTTGAGAGGGACCCAACCAGAAAATTAACCGAAAACGTGCAAACTCTACTTTTAAGATGGAAGGGAAGGGGCTATATCGATAAGCACACATATTTTTATTTATTAAAAACTGACGGGATTTTACCGAGAGCTTATGGTCTACCAAAGATACACAAAACTGGTTTTCCACTGAGACTAATAGTTTCTTCTATTAACAGCCCTATTTATAATTTAGCCAAATACATATATGAATTACTGTACAATAGTTTAAAAAAACCAAATAGTTATATAAAAAACAGTTTTAGCTTAGTCAAAAAACTTAATGGAAAACATATCAATCCTGATACTTGCATTGCTTCACTAGATGTTGTTTCTTTGTTCACCAATGTACCGATTGAAAATACGGCTGATAGCATAAAAAAAACGGTGGGGTCAGATAAAGGGTCATACTTCCATACCACTTAATGAACTGGTTATGGGTATCTCTCTCATTTTAAATTCCACGTTTTTTAAGTTCAATAATAAAATGTACAAACAAGTTTTTGGTACACCAATGGGCTCTCCATTATCCCCCATCATAGCGGATATTATTCTGCAAGACTTAGAATGTTTAGCCATAGAACGTTTACTATGCACTCCGTCTTTTTATTACAGATATGTTGACGACATCCTTATTGCAGTCCCTAACGACCTTATAAATGAAACTTTTTCCATCTTCAATTCTATACATCCAAGATTACAATTCACACTGGAAGTTAGTAATAAAAATCAGATTAATTTTCTCAACGCTTTAATTATTAATGACAACTCGAACATTATTTTTGACATTTTTCACAAATCTACATACTCGGGAAAATATTTAAATTTCCATTTACACCACCCTTTAACACATAAAAAAGGCGTTATTATTGGCATGGTTGATAGAGTACTAATGTTATCCCATCCACAATTTCAACAAAAAAATTTAGAAGACATAACTATTTTATTAAACAATAGTTATCCTTTAGATTTTATTTTCTTAACTATTATAAATAGAATAAAATTTCATATACACAAGATTTTTAACAAAAATGACAATAACAACGCAAATACGAATAATAATAACAAAAGAAAGATTTTTACGGTGCCATATGTAAAAAATTTATCGGAACAATTTGTTCAAATCTCAAAAAATAACGATTGTATGTTGGTCTTTTCGTGCGACAATAAATTAAACAAATTTATAAAAACCGGAAAAGACTCTCTAGATAGGATGAACCAGTGTGAAATTGTCTATAAGATTTCTTGTCGAGACTGTGACGCTACGTACGTAGGACAGACAAAAAGACAATTACGGACTAGAATAAAAGAACACAGAACGGATATCAATAAAAAAACAGGCTCTCCCTCAGTAATTTCGTGCCACAGAATGGATTTTAATCATGACTTTAAATGGGACGAAATTGATATATTAGACAGAGAACCTTGTTACAGTAAAAGATTAACTTCCGAAATGTTACATATAAAAAGACAGAATACAGGACTGAATAAACAGGAGGACACAGAATCATTACCGGATACATATCTTCCAATACTCAAAAAATTCCCCACCCTGTAATTTTCGTCTATAACCTATCCCCTCTTTCCTTTCCATCCTACATCCTTACCAGTCGAGTCCCACTCACAGCCGTGGACACATGTCACATTTCTTTTACATAGTCGTTGACGAACTGTTCAAGGTATAGATATTCAAAATTAATTTTTCATGTCTTTTATTTGTTTTAACTAATTTTTATAATTTCTTTCAATTTGTTTTGTTTTTCTAATTTTGCAAATTAAACGGTCCGTGGCTTCACACGTATATGATTTTACTAAGCACAAATATTGTACTACACGTTTTATCAGAGGTATTTATACACAGAATTTTTCAATAATTTGTTTGAGCCGTTAGAATATCCCTAATTTGGTTGTTGTTTTTTCACTTTAACAGGATGCGTTTCCTTAGTTAAAATATTACCAACGCTTCTCTAATTATGTACTAAGCTTTATAATTTTTGTATTACACTGAAGATGGCCACGTACCTTGGCCGAAACATCTGTATAAATTTATAATAAAAAAAGAATTTTTGAGCAAATCGATCCAGCTCTTGCTCTGTTGGCTTTATATTAAAACGATTTTTAATTATTAAACAATTAGGCGCTGACACTTGTTCTTAGAAGCCCGAATGTCACTTGCGCCTAAAGTAGGTTAAACAGATCAGCATTTTGGTAATACAATGGATCGATATAGTTCAGTCTCATTGTGTTCCGAATATTGATCTGTATAAATAAAGGCGGCACACAAGACGCCGCGGGGTTTTATCAGCAAAGTTCCGGACAAAGCACGACACGTCGCGTACACGCGTAACCGCAGTAGTACGATCGCCGAGTGAGTGAGGTGGCAAGTGTAATAACAAGATACCGAATAAAAGTTATTCAATCTATTCAAAAGTACATAATTCTTCTAAACACTCCGAGTCAAAGTTCCCTTGACCAGTACGGCAAATCCCAAATCTTTACGCAGCGCCTACCGCTACCAAAGTAGGCGCAACAAATTGGTGGCAGCGGTGGGATTCGCCATCTTTACCGTTTATCCGGATGTTCTGGATACCCTGATGACCTGGACACGGCTGCAGCTGGACCAAGAAGTCTAACTCGAAGAGTTAGAATCACAGGCGCCAGAGCTAAAAACAACGCAAAACAAAGGTTAAAGTGTTGAAACTGGTGACCAAAAAAGTGATAAGGCCGAAGCAACCCGTAGCAGCAATCAGCAGAGGGACAGCGTGAGCCTAGCTGAACGCCGCAGGAGCTGAATCAGCGCAACCTGAGCAGAGCAGTCTTACCGCAGAAACGGACCGCGACCTGTCTCAACAGCCGACAGCCGGACGCAGAAGACAGCCCGACGCAACGGTGAAGCAGCGATTCAACATGTGAGCGATAATAATTCTGTAAGTTATTGACAAAAATTATACACTAAAAAATAAGCGGCGTTAATGTCCGAAGAACGCGATAACCCCAACGTGCAACTTAATCGATCCTGACTATTCAGCAGCCAGGGCCAACGAGCGATAAGTGCACTTATAAACCCGAATCAGGGAACACAGCGTGCGACACGCGGAAATCGCGAACTTGAAACACAGAGTTCTAGTACCGAAAACGCGAGCGAGAATCCGGAAGTCCACGAAAATATAGAAATAAATCGACACTACTTTTTCGGAGAAATAGATACGAGTCTAATACCCGAAAGTGAGGATAGGGAAACGCGTCGAAACAGACAAATAGGCAGTAGAACACCGAGTCGCGCGTCAACAAATAGCGAGTCCAAACTGACCTCATACGATAGCAGTATATTCGATCCGTGCGAGATAAGATACGAGAGCACGATGGCCCAAGCACCGCGCAACATAACTGCCAACGCGATAGACGAAGACATAGAATCGTTACGCAAGCAACTAAGTAACGAGAGCGAAGAGACCGTAATAGCGGCCGGAACGCAGAGAAATCGCAAAATTGAGCAGATGGAAATAATGGTCGAATTTATGAGCGACATGCAAGTCCAACTACAAGGGATACAGGAGCATTTCCATACGCAAATACTACGCCTGCAAGAGCAATTCGTCGATTTACAAGAACAGCAGCGCGATATAAGAAACACGATCCGACCAGTCGCGTTCGGGCCTGATAACAGGGCACAGGTTTCACCACGACGTGTAACAGAGACGAACGTGACATATGGACGTGGCCCATCCGATATACGGAGTAGATCCCTACCCGCGACCAGCTACATGCAATTAAAAGAGGCGCGGAGTATAATACCGGAAATTGACGCTACCTCGCAGCACAAGATCCAAGAATTTTTAAGCGCAAGCACATATGCAATGGAAAGCATAAATCCTACAGAAGAGTCACAGTTACTCAAGGCCATATTGTGCACTAAATTAAAAGGAAAAGTCATGCTCGATTTCCAGACGCAAAATATACAAACGTTCGCGGAACTGAAGCAAGAACTCGAGGCATGCTATACGACCCGTAAAAGCATTGCTCACCTGAAGCTAGAGTTTAACACACTCAAGCAAAAGCAGGGGGAGGGCGCTCAAGCATATGGCCTGCGAGTGGATCAGCTCGCAATGAAACTTTATAAGTCAACGATTGAAGGCAAGGGACACACCGTGGCCGAAATCAAGAGAACGATACAAGGCCAGGCCCTGCAAAATTTTCAAATAAGATTGTAGGAGGACATAAAAATAATAGTCCAATCGCGAAACTACAGCAATCTACAAGAGGCGATAGCAGTGGCTGCCTCAGAAGAAAAAATGAGAGGCCCAAACGTGATGAATAAGCCTTGTTACAAAGCGGTAAGTACCACGCGAGAAAAACCACCGCAATGTGCAAAATGTGGCAAATGGGGCCACCACGGACGCGAATGCCGCACAAGTCGCTTCGCTAACCGATTTAACTTACCCAAGGCGGATGGACAAAGAGTAAATGCTCTTGAAAAATATTGCAAGCATTGCAAAAGACAGGACACTTGCGCGACAAGTGTTGGCTGCTAAACGGCCAACCCGAAAAGGGGGCCAACTCAAACGATAATGTTTAAGAGCCATTAAATACACTAAAGGTAAGACAAGGGCGACGATAGCGACAACGACAGCGAGGTCACTGCCAAGAGAACAGCTTGACCAGCAAAAACTCTATGGCCGGTATTCATAGTCCGTTCTTATATTCAAGATCGTCTTAAGCACGAACTTATATTCGCTCTCTTCGTCAGACACAATCTATGTGTGACGAAGAGAGCGAATATAAGTCCGTGCTTAAGACAATTTTGAATATAAGAACGGACTATGAATACCGCCCTATAAGTCGCGCATACCGATAAAATAGCGCAAACAAACACGGATTTGGATCTGATTAAAATCCCTATTAAGGAAGCAAAAGGGGAAATATCTACCATGCTGGTGGATACCGGCGCTACATTAACAATAATAAAGTTAAAACATCTGAAGGAAGAAACGCTAATCTTTGACGAAAAAATCACATTAATCGGCGCCACCGGAAGAAAAACAGAAACTTTGGGGATAATTGAAGGTAATATACCCATGCGCAACAAGCGCATAAGACACAAATTACATGTGGTGAGAGATGATTTCCCCATAACATATGAAGGAATTCTGGGCGCAGATGTTTTAAAACGGCATGTGACGCATTGGGAGTACCCCACTAAGCGATTAACCATAAAAGAAACTACATTCAAGCTGTTTCTTTATAAGAAAATAACATTGACACCACGAAGTGAAACAGTCGTGCAAGCCACGACAAGTGAAAACGCTCTAGGAGTCGTGCACGTATTGGAGACACGATCAGGGGTGATCATCGGCGGTTGTTTAGTAAAAGCCAGAGAGTAAACGCCAGTGACTATAGCTGTCCCGTAAGCGTAATAAACACCACCGACGAAGAGATCGAAATACAAGCCCCACACGTCGATATTGAGCCTATAGAAAATAAGGTGGAAGCGCAAATCTTAACCACCGGAAAATGCGAATAGGATACGGTACCTTTATCGCGCATTGAAAAAATAAAGAAGTCAATAAGGACCGAGCATATGAACTGCGAAGAAGAAAAAGCAATATTGGCA
Organism: Linepithema humile; assembly: GCF_040581485.1. Lineage (NCBI taxonomy): Eukaryota > Metazoa > Arthropoda > Insecta > Hymenoptera > Formicidae > Linepithema > Linepithema humile. Next base: position 2,670,611 of record NC_090135.1, read on the forward strand.
ATCTGCGAAGAATACAGTGACATATTCCATTTGGACGGAGAACCCCTGACCTGCACCGAGGCACTGCAACACGAGATCGTAACGCGAGCCGGTACGGCACCCGCGAATACGCGACCGTATAGATTACCGGAGAAGCATAAAGCCAAAGTAAATAAACAGGTACAGGAAATGTTAAGAAACGATATCGTACGTCTAAGCTCGAGTCAATGGAACGCACCACTTTTGATGGTATCGAAGAAAACAGACGCTTCGGAAAAATCTAAAATGCGAGTCGTGGTCGATTTCCGAAATTAAACAACCTAACAGTCGGAGACTTTTTCCATTGCCAAATATAACAGATATTTTGGACCAACTAGGGAATTCGAAATATTTTACAACGTTAGATCTGGCATCGGGCTATCATCAAATACCCATGGCAGACAGAGATAAGCAAAAAACGGCATTTTCAATGCCCTACGTGCATTATGAATTTAATCGGATGCCGTTCGGGCTAACGAATGCCCCGGCAACGTTTCAAAGATTAATGAATACTATTCTGGCGGGCATACAAGGAATGCGATGTCTGGTTTTTTTAAACGACATCGTGATATACGGCGCTAGTTTAGAAGACCATAACCGGTGACTATTAGAAGTATTACAAAAAATACGCGACAATAATCTGAAATTACAGCCGGACAAGTGCGAGTTTCTTAGAAAAGAAGTGGCATATTTAGGACACATAATTACCGAACACGGAATTATGCCTGACCCTGGAAAAATCCAGGCAGTAAAGAATTTCTCTACGCCAAAACGAGTCAAGGATGTGCAATCATTCATAGGACTGGCGGGCTATTATAGACGGTTCATCGAAAATTTTTCGAAAATAGTCAAACCACTCACGAAATTGACTAAAAAGAGAGTAAAATTCGAGTGGACACAAGAGCAGCAAGAAGCTTTCGACAATCTAAAAGAGAAACTAATTACCGCTCCCGTCTTGCAGTATCCAAATTTCAACGATGAATTTATACTAACTATCGACGCATCGGATTTCGCGATAGGAGGTATCTTGTCACAAGGAGTGATAGGACAAGACCGACCAATAGCTTATGCTAGCAGACTTTTTTTTCGTGCAGAACAAAATTATAACACGACGGAAAAAAAATTACTCGCAATTGTGTGGGCGGTCAAACATTTTCGACCGTACCTATACGGGACTAAATTTAAAATTGTCACCGAGCATAAACCGCTAATTTGGTTGTTCAACGTGACCGATCCAGGATCTCGTCTAATTAGATGGAGACTAAAACTGGAAGAGTACGACTATGAATTCGTACACATAGCCGGAAAATACAATACAAATGCTGACGCACTAAGTCGCAACGTCGCTCACGATATACATATAATCGACAAGGAGAAAGAGAGTGACGAAGAAGAAGAAAGAGATAGCGAAAAAGAGATAAAAAGGTACACGGAGGAAGAGAAACAGCAAATACTATATGAGTATCATGATGCACCGATAGGCGGGCATCAAGGCGTGCAACGCAGCATAAATCGAATCGGTTTAACTTACATTTGGAGAGGGTTAACAAAAGACGTAGATCGATACATTGCCAAATGCGAGCATTGCCAAAAGAATAAATTAAAACGGCAAAGTAAAGCGCCAATGATTATTACTGATACTCCGGTTAGGCTATTCGAAAAATGCGCACTAGATATAGTAGGACCGTTAACCGTAACTGTAACCGGAAACAAATACGTACTAACATTCCAAGATCATTTCACGAAATTGAGCAAGGCAATGCCCATCGAAAATCAGGAAGCTGGTACAGTAGCAAAGGCATTCGTTACAAAAATAATTTTGGAATACGGAGTGGCTGATAAAATTCTCACCGACCAGGGAACGAATTTTATGAGCGAAGTGTTTAAGAGCACTTGCAAACTGTTAAAAATTGAGAAGATTCGTACAAGCGCGTACCACCCGGAAAGTAACGGCGCGCTCGAAAGATCGCACAGGACACTAACGGAGTACTTGCGACACTACATAAACGGAGATCAGACCAATTGGGACGAATGGCTGCCCTACGCGATGTTCACATGCAATACTACATCACATACAGCGACAGGTTATACGCCATTTGAACTGTTGTACGGACACCAGGTTACGCTCCCTATAGCCCTGACATGTCCTCCGAAGCTAACGTATGACGACTACGTATTCGAGTTTAAAGAAAGATTGCGCGCAGCACACTAGGTAGCGAAAGCAAACATGCAAGAGGAGAAAGCAAAATCAAAAGAATGCTACGACAAAAACGATAATATAAGCACGTTTAGAGTAGGCGACAAAGTATTGCTATACGATAAAATACTGCGCCGCAGACGCTCTAAGAAATTGTAATCTTTATGGAGAGGACCGCATACAATAATTAAACACAATTCCGACGTGAATTACACTATAAAAGCGGGGAGGAAAAGCATGGTCGTTCATGCGAATGGTTTAAAATTATTTGTGGAACAATAAACACTTACCTCTCCGCCTCCCCTTGTTTCTCCATGCACTTCATCATATGGGATACTGGCACCCCAAACCGGAAGAACCCCCGGAGAAAACTGGGGGGCAACTCTCCCTCAAACTTTGCCGTCACGTCCACCAGATCTTTGCGGAGCGGGAAAGGCTTCCGCGGTAGACGAAGGCGAAATACACTCTGCGTTCCCGCGATCAAATCGGACTCGACAAGGAAAGTTTCGTTCATCTTCGCGAGTCGAAACAGTATTAAACAACGCGCCACTCGCTCTCTAACGACCCACCAGTAAAAAAAAATGCTCATTTATATCTAATGTAACTTTATAACCACCTGATAATAGGCATCTAATTCTCCGGGAAGCGCTTGCAACGCAACCTGAGACAGACCTACGCGTCACCTTGGACCGATTCCAGCAAGAGCCTGGGTTAAAGTTCGAGGAGATTGGAGACCTGAACATAATAGACTCCACCTGGAAACTAGTGATTTAACTCGAAATATCGTCGTTAGATCAGCGCCATAAGCATATCAGAGAATGGGTTGAGTGAGCCAAAAGCGCGCGGGACACGATACATCCTACTCGTCCAGAGAACAGCAAATTCGCGAATCTGTTAGAATTGTAACGGTGCAGCCCGCAAGCTGCATCGTTACGGCTACGGACCGTTCATCGTCCGTAGCCCACCAAGGGCAATCGAGGTCACTTCTCGAGAATCCTGTGACAAAAGTTATTTAATTATTAAACAATCAGGCGCTGACGCGAGCACTCGTTCTTAGAAGCCCGAGTGTCACTTGCGCCTAAAGTAGGTTAAACAGATCAGCATTTTGGTAATACAATGGATCGATATAGTTCAAGTCTCATTGTTCCAAATACTGATCCGTATAAATAAAGGCGGCACACAAGACGCCGCGGGTTTTTATCAACAAAGTTCCGGACGAAGCACGACACGTCGCGTACACGCGTAACCGCAGTAGTACGGTCGCTGAGTGAGTAAGGTGGCAAGTGTAATAACAAGATACCGAATAAAAGTTATTCTATCTATTCAAAAGTACATAATTCTTCTAAACTCTCCGAGCCAAAGCCCCCTTGACCAGCACGGCGAATCCCGAATCTTTACGCAGCGCCTACCGCTACCAAAGTAGGCGCAACAATAAATTTTCTGAAGTAACTTGCCAGCCCGAGAAATCGCTGTACTTCGTGCACGTTTGTCGGCTGTTTAAATATTCTTACCGATTTAATGTGTCTTGGACTCAAAGTAATTCCGTTCGTCGATATTATATAGCCCAAAAATTTGATTTCGCGTTTCAGAAACAAACATTTTTTATAATTTAGTTCGAAGCTGTATTGCTTCAAAATGTGAAGCACTTCTTTTAAAATTTCGAGATTCTGTTCGATAGTTTGAGTCGGAATCAGTACATCGTCAATGTACACTAATACTTTATCTGCTCGGATCAACGGATTTAAAATCTGAATTATTCGTTTTTGAAATTTGGCTGGCGCTTTCGAGTACCCGGGCAAACGCATGTACTCATATTGGCCGTCTGGCGTCGCGAACGAGAAGTAACGGATTGAATCCGCGTGTACTTTTATCTGATAAAACCCGTCTTTTAAATCTAGTAACGTGAACACAGCTTTGTCCGAAAAACGTGATAAACAATCTTCAATTCCCGGAAAAGGATACTTCTGTTTTTCGACTCTACTATTTAGTGGTCTTAGATCGACACATAATCTAACTTGACCATTCTTTTTCCTCACAAGTATTATCCGCGCGCAATATGGTGAAACGCTCGGACGGATAATTTCTCTGTTTAAGAGGTCATCGATGATCTCTCGAATTTGAAGGCGCTCCGCATATGCAAAGCGTCGCGGCGCATACGCGTAAATGGAAGGATCACGTAAGTGTACTTTTATTTCGTAATCATCTTTTATCGGCTTAATTTTTTTATCTTCTAAATCTAAAATTAAATCAATTAATTTTTTCTTAACATCTATATCTAAATCATTTGTATTTTTTTTTATTATTTGTTGCAGGTCATCTGCTGGATTATCCCGAATGCAAAACGGCAATTGCTCAAACAAGCTGACTCGGCTCGTCGAGCTTACTTTCGACAGTTCGCAGTATCGATAAATTAACATGAGTTTGTGTTTATCTATAAGGTCGCGACCCAGTATAAAATCGCCTTCGAACGACTCATTCAAAATATATAACAAAATCTCGATTATTTTGTTCCGTCTAATCTATCTAAGTCCCGTAATGTTAACTTGGTCGGGATTCCTATGACCTTCAACGGTTCTTTACTCAAATTCGTTAATACCCTATCTGTAGGGAATATTTTATCTTCCCGTGGCTTGATTAAATCGATGAAGACTTTATAATTTACAAACGATACCGAACTGCCGGTATCTATTAACGTTTTCAAATCGCATTTTTCTCCGCAGATGCTCGTGACTTTCGCTATTGGCTGGGACAGCTCGAGTTTAGAACCGGTTGGTTCCGCGACGACCGCCACGACGTCGTCGTTAGATGCCCCGGATGAGACGGCTGCCGCTGTAGAGGACGTCGCCGGACGACTCTGTGCCGTCGGCCTCCCGTTGCCCTTGCTCTTGAGCACGGGGCAATCAAATTGACGGTGACTCTTCGCTTTGCAATAAAAGCAGGTAGTGTCACTCCTGCATTCTTTATGCGAGTGGCCCTTTTTCCCGCAATTTCTACAAATACCACTGATCGTCTGTTTAGTAGCGCTCGCAGTGGAGCTGGACTTCCGATCCACGTCTACACCACCTTCTGCGATGTGGCGCATTTTCCCTAAGAAGTCGTCTACCGAATCGCCCGCCGAGAGAGCTATGGCCCTCAACGAGCCTTGCGTTATTCCGCCGATCAGCAGATAAATCGCGTCGTTAGTCGGTAAGTTCAAGTTATTAATCATAGCTAACTTGGCGATCGCGTATTGGTCAAAGGTCTCTTTGTGGTGACTCCACTTTCGCGCCTCGACCTTTTGCATTGCCTTATAAAACGGCACTTTTTTAATGAACATTTTATTTAATTCACGTTTCAGTCCTTGCCAGGATCCAATCACTTCGCCCGTCTGGATCTCGTACCACTGCCGAGCGAATTTCACTAACTTGTTAAATGCGGCCAGTAAAGTTATTCCGTCGGTCGCACCATGTATAACGGCTACTTGGTCGACCCGTCTCGTCCACACGGAAACGTTTTTGTCTTCGCCGCCACTAAATTCTGGTATCTGGGAAGCCAGCCAGCTAACCGCGTTACCCGCCGGTAATGTGTTCGCACTTATCTGCGTCTGTCCGTTAATCGCGGAATTTAAATTTGTCGTCACATTACCTTCTGTTCTGCTTACAGATTCTGGGCTACCTGGGTCTGCCTCTCCTTCGACTTGGTCAACCTGGACGTTTCCCGCTTTAGCAGCCAGTTGCTGCAACACTTGCAACATGAACTGCTGCTGTTGCTGCTGAAGCTCCTGCTGCTGCCTCAGGATCGTTGTTGAGATGTCCGACATTGCCTGGCGGAGCATCTCCGACGTCAACGGCTCTTTTTCGACGGCTCGTCTTGAGGACGATGCTGCCGGAACGTGGACTTCGCCAACCGTCTGCTGCTCGTCCAACGTCCTCTCCGACGGCCCGACCCTCTCCAGATGAGTCAAAATTTGATCGATTAGAAGGTCTCGATCGTTAATAACCGGTATTTGATACCGCCGAGCCTCCTTTTGAATTTGCTCTAACGAAGCTGTTCCAGCTCCTCTCGATCTAGCATCGATCGAGTTTTTGGCATGGTGCTTGCCCGTCACGACACGACAACGTCTTTTCAATTTTCTCGATTCGCCGCGGACTTGAAGAGCCCTTATTCTGTTCCGATACGACACGGCAACGATTTTCAGTCTTTCCGGCACGATGCGGACTTGAGGAGCCCTTATTCTGTTCCGACACGACACGGCAACGATTTTTTAGTCTTTCCGGCACGATGCGGACTTACGGATACCGTAATCCCACTTCTGAGTTGTAAAATAAAGATTCGTTACTCGCGAATTATGCTCGATATCGAATCGAAACTGTAAAATGTTCTTTTAAATAAAGTAGAAATTCAAAAGTGTTCTGTAACCGACTATTCAAACGAAAGGACGGTTACGTCTTATAACCGATCTTTTGTTTATGATAAATTAGTTTATCACGGAAAAGTTGTTTAGCGTCAGGAACGATAGGATCAATTTGATTAATTCGACATTGCTTCTAGTGAAACTCTTTAACTTATAATATAATTTCAGATTAATACATGAAATAATTCTAAGTCCTACTGTTCGACAAAATCTCCGACTGTCTCTCTAATAATTTGCTTTTTGCGACTTGATCACATGACTCGACGTTAGAGAGTGATTCTCGCTTTGCAATCACTCATAACGTTGCCTATTTAGAACTTTCTCGAAAGGATGAGCAAGTTCTACGCTTCCTTAAAATACAGGGCGGGAGCGCGCCCGCGCAGAATCGATTATCTTTGGCGAGTCGCTGATTGAGGATTAGGCTGCCGTCAGCTGGCGCCGTCTAACGATCAATTCGTTGGTATCTTTCAGCACGGTTATTTTAACATAACCTTCAACTCTTAGAGGTTTCCGTTTATTTCCACGTAACTGAACTATTCTTATATTTCCTTCGTCTAAATTCGAATCATCATCACTAGTTTCACTATCTGTATCAAAAAATACGTGAGAACGGAGAAACTCATTACTAAGTGTAATCGCAATGAGTATTACAGTTTGTCGATCCATATTGATCCATATGTGCAACAATTTAATTTTTCCTCTTAAATTGTGCGTTCTGATTCAAAAATCCTCTCGGATACTTTTCGTTAAACTCCGCCCATCACCGAGTTATCAGACGGTCATTTATTGAGTGGGAAATCGGAACGCAGCCTAGCTTGGGGCCGGGGGAGAGCTTTGCATTCCTAAGCGCGGCTTGCGAGCAGTCTTACGGAATCGTTTTACAATATAGGTCGCGTGTACGACACCTCGTTCTGCGAACCGCAAAATCTCTTTGTGTCCGGCTCGGCTCGGCACACCGGGTAAAGTTAAGGTCTCTGTAAAATCTGCACCGGTTACTCCGAGTGTTGTGAATTTCTCGTTGTGAGAAATAAAGTGCTGTGAACGTACTTTCTTTGTGCGCCACCCGAATTAGTACATCCACAATCTACGGTTGTGCTGCCTCTAACCGGCAAATTTATCGAACAGCAAGCCATGCAACAAACATTCTGGTCCTTCGAGCCGGATACGCCATTATCGGATCGGCATTGTTAGCGCTTCTCTGGGTTACATCCACCGACGAGATACTATTAAAGACTGCCAGCCCTTGTGTAAATGTGCGGGCCCGCTAAGTGGGCTTGATGGTTCTGGCGCAGTCGGTAAATGGGTCTAACGCTGTAGATAAATGGGTGTAACGCTGTAGGTAAATGGATAAATAATAGGTAAAAGTAGAATGCTGACATTATTGTTGTAAGAAAATACTGTTCTTTCTTTTGAACTGCGCGCCATGCTGCACTTAATAAGATGTTCTTTTGTACCTACGAAATGATACAAATAAATCACTCTCTTCTGGATTGTCTTTTGTCGAGTAAAGACGTGTCTCGCTTCTTATCCTAACTGCGCTCAACAGGTTATGGGCCCAGAGTAATATATAAAAATAGAAGAAGTACGTGAGCCGTGTGGCTCTGGACAAACAGCGATAATAAATCTAATTCGTGTGTGTCACAAAAGGATATCGTGTTCAAATCACCGCGTCTTTCTTTTTCTTGATTATCCCGCACAGCATTGTAAAATTTTTTTCAAGATGGCTTCAAATGAATCGTGGTCGTCAATAAATAAACTAAGAGGAGCTGAAAATTATCACACTTGGTCTATGGCCATGCGGGCAATGCTTGATCTAAATGGTCTCGAGGGATGCATCATTACTGGCGAAGGCGAAGTCATGGATGCGGAGAAGCAAAAAAAGGCCAAAGGAAGAATCTTGCTTAGCATCGATGAATCACTGTATGTACATGTTGAGAATGCCGAAAATGCAGCACAAATGTGGGTAACACTTGAGAATTTGTTTCGAAATACTGGAGCTACACATAAAATCGGATTAATACAAAAACTGATTAACGTTCGTTTAGAAAACTGTGAATCAATGCCCGATTATGTAAGTCAAATTACAGGTGCTGCGAATAAACTGAACAATATAGGTCTCAACATCGGTGACGAATTGGTTGGTGCAATTATGCTGGCGGGTCTTACAGACGAATTTAAACCGTTGGCGATGGGTTTTGAAGGTAGTGGAATAAAAACTACGTCTGATGCTGTGAAAACAAAACTCATGGACAATGCATACCAAAAGAAAACCCATGGAGCATTTTTTAGTAAAAGCGGGTTCAAAGGCAAGAAACCAAAGAGCATCGATAGCAAGCCAAAATGCTATAAATGTGGCAAAAGAGGTCACAAGGCGAATCAGTGTGGTAAAGAATTCAAGATCGATAAAACCGAAAAGATGATCAGCGCTGATGGCAAACCAGACAAAAGACAAAATAAGGACAAAAAGGAAAGTAATAACGCATTTAGTGCAGTGCTCTTGTCTAAAGTAATGCAAAATCAGAACGATTGGTATATTGATAGTGGAGCGTCTCAACATATGACACCTAATGCGAATTGGCTAAATGAAGTAAGATCAACATTGGTGACAGAAATCTTGGCAGCTAATAACCAAAGAATGGCTGTGACCGGCTCTGGAAAAATCACCTTAAGGGTAAAAAATGAGAACGTGGATGTGAATGATGTTCTGCATGTACCGGAGCTATCAACAAATTTACTCTCTGTCGACCAAATAGTAAAGAATGGAAACACGATAATATTTAATGCTAATGGATGCTCAATCATAGGCAAGAATGGAAACTGCATCGTAAAAGTAAAATCATTGGGTGGAGTTTATAAAATTCCAAGCGACGACGCAGTCTGTATGCTTTCAACCAATAATAATGCAATGACATGGCATAGACGGCTAGCACATGTAAACCATGGCGATTTATGCAAGATGCGAGACGGCGCGGTAGATGGTGTAAAATTCATCGATGGTGTTGAAGAGGTAAAACAATGTGAAGTTTGCATGCAAGGCAAACAAGCCAGACTTCCATTTAAAGCATCCGGAAAACGAGCGAAGCAGATATTGGACTTAATCCATTCAGACCTATGCGGACCAATGGAAACTGCCTCAATAGGAGGAGCCAGGTATTTTTTAACATTTGTCGATGATTTCTCACGAAAAGTCTTTGTTTATTTTTTAAGATCCAAGTTTGAAGTACCGAAGCGATTCAAGGAATTCAAAAAACTAATTGAGACACAAACCGAATGCAAGGTGAAATCTATTAGAACGGACAATGGAACGGAATACTGTAACAAGGAATTTGACACATTTTGCAGTAGTGAGGGAATTCAACACTAAACTTCAAATACATACACTCCTCAGCAAAACGGCGTTGCGGAACGGATGAACCGTACGATTGTGGAGCGAGCCAAATGCATGATTTTTAACGCTGAACTCGATAAAAATTTTTGGGCTGAAGCAGTCAACATGGCGGCGTATGTGGTAAACAGATGTGTTAATTCGACTCTGGATGGCAAAACACCGGAAGAAATGTGGACAGAAATTAAGACTGACGTAAGTAATTTGAAAATTTTTGGTTCACAAGTAATGGTTCATGTTCCAAAACAGAAGCGTTCCAAATGGGATCCAAAATCGACAAAACAGATATTTGTTGGCTATGATCAAGGTACCAAAGGTTATCGATGTATTGATCCATTCACGAAGAAACTTACCTTAAGTAGAGATGTTAAATTCTTGGAAAACCAACAAAAATTATCAACGGTTATGAATATAGATGAAGATTTTAATTCAGAGAGGGATGAATCATCAATAAAAGGGGATGTTCAACCATCGAAAAATCTATACAGTGATACGGAAGACGATTCTTTCAGATCAGTCACTGAGGAAATTAATACAAGTGACGAAGATTATGAGTTCGCCGACGCTATCAAATCAACTAAGAAGATCGTCTCGTACACCAAAACCAAGAAACTTTGAAGGATTTGTTACCTACCTAACTATGGGTAATGAAAACGATGATCCGATAACACTCAAGGATGCAATGGACAGATATGATAGTAAAAAATGGAGAGCGACGATTGATGAAAAGCTGAAGTCACTTGAAGAAAACGCTACTTGGGAACTCGTCGACTTGCCATGTGACAGAAAGGCCATAAAATGCAAGTGGATCTTCAAGACAAAACGCAATGGAGATGCAGAAATAGCACGTTATAAAGCGAGGTTAGTAGCTAAAGGATACTCGCAAAATTATGGTGTAGACTACAATGAAACCTATTCACCAGTCGTAAGATATACGTCAATTAGATACTTGATAGCCCTGGCAGTCAAACATAACTTGAAGATAGATCAAATGGATGCCGTGACAGCTTTCCTGCAAGGTGATTTATCTGAAGAGATATACATGGAGCTACCAGAAGGATTGAACAATGAACAAGACAAAGTATGTCGATTAAAAAAGGCCATTTATGGCTTGAAACAAAGCAGCAGAGAATGGAATAAAAAGCTCAAGAATAAGTTAAAAAACTTCGGACTTATTCAATCTCGTGCAGATCCATGTGTATTTTACAATCAGAATGCATCATTGATAATAGCCATTTATGTGGATGATTTCTTGATTTTCTGGGCAAATGCTAAAGTAAAGGATCAGCTGAAGAAATCTCTCAGTGAAGCATTTAAAATGAAAGATATGGGAAAGGCAAGCAATTGCATTGGATTAAGTATTACGTATGAATCTGATGCTACTTGTCTGGATCAAGCAAGATATACGAAACAGATACTTGAAAAATTTAACATGATCAATTGTAAACCTGCGGCGACTCCAAGCGACCCGAATCAGAAACTATCAACTGAAATGAGTCCAAAAACTGAAGATGAAAAACAAGAACTTGAGGGAGTACCTTATCAAGAGGCGGTTGGAAGCCTTCTATATCTGGCACAGGGCACACGCCCTGACATCACTTTTGCTGTTAACGATGTAAGCCGTTTCAACTCCAATTTCGGCAAGAGTCACTGGACGGCAGTTAAACGCATCTTTAGATACTTAAAAGGCACTATAGAGATTAAGGTACGTTATTCTAAGTCAGATAATGATGATTTAGTCGGTTTTTCAGATGCAGATTGGGCGTCGGATGTAGACAAGCGCCGTTCCTGTACTGGGTACATTTTCCTGATGTGTAAAGGAGCAATATCATGGATGAGCAAGCGGCAACAGACAGTCGCTCTATCAAGCACAGAGGCTGAATATATGGCCTTGTCGGCCACAATTCAGGAGGCATTATGGCTTAAAAGCTTCAGTGAAGGACTGGAGTTAAATAGTAAAACTAATGCAATAAAAATCAAATGTGACAACCAAAGCGCCTTAGGACTTGCCAAGACAGATGGTTTTAGAGCGAGATCCAAGCATATAGACGTCCGCCATCATTACATTCGTGAGAAAGTAGCAAATGGAATCATTGACTTGACATACATTCCTACTGAAGAAATGGTAGCAGATAATTTGACTAAAGCAGTAAATGGACCGAAACATGCATCATGTGCACTCGAAGCTGGATTGGTGCATTAAAACTTAGAAATTAAACTTGCGAAACTATAAGAGTTATTTTATTTGCTATACATATATAAATATATAGAAGTTTTTTTTCTTTTTTGTTTGTTACTGTAAAGCAATTTCTAATATTTAATGAGTGAGGGTGTTGTAAGAAAATACTGTTCTTTCTTTTGAACTGCGCGCCATGCTGCACTTAATAAGATGTTCTTTTGTACCTACGAAATGATACAAATAAATCACTCTCTTCTGGATTGTCTTTTGTCGAGTAAAGACGTGTCTCGCTTCTTATCCTAACTGCGCTCAACAATTATCTATTCTGTGGCTGCTTCAAAAATATAATTATACGTTTTAAACATATGATCCTATCGCATTTTTATTATATATTTTATCTACTTTTATTGTATATTATTGTTACTATTGTTCGATCGATACTTTACAGATCTAAAATTAAAGAGTAATTAGCATGTAATATAATAATCAAATAATTTAAAAGAAAATATCTGAATTTAATTAATATTTATTTAAGTATATATCTTTATAAAATAATAATTTTCAAAGAAAATATTTTTTATTAATAATATAAAAATAATATGTATTAATGATATAAAAATAATATAAAGGTTAAAATAATGATACATAGATTTTAATAAAAAATCAAAATAGAAAATATAAGAAAGCAAAAGAGCCAATGCTAGTTCTACTTCTTAATGCAAAAATATATATTAAAACGATATAAATATACAAACGTTTCTGTTCTTTATTAAGCCTTCTTTAATGTAAGCGCAAGATAAATTCTTATATAATATGTTAATTTATCCTTACATATCTAATATCGAATAATTAACTAATAATGTATAATAACTGAATCGACGTTATATAAAATGTGAATGAATATTATATTGTTGCGTCCGCGAACGGTCTTTCCGTCACAAACGGCACGCACAAAAGAAAGAACACTTTTGTGAACACAACAGAACTTTATTTCACTCAACCACTGAAGGGTAAAACACAGAACAAGCTCGTTTTAATGGTACACCGCTGAGCTAGCAGAAACACGTCCGCACTTTTTTGCAGCTCCTGAAAATCTGACATCTGTCTCCTTGTTTACATTCTCTTAGCAACAACTTGTTTATTTACAATATCCTAGTAACTGTTAAACATTTACTATTTCTTAGCAACTATCCTCTTTTATTAACTCCGCAAATCAATATATCAATCGCGGTTTTATCAGCTGTCAAACGCGATATCGGGCGACGAAAATCAAAACGGCGAGGACGCAACACTTCCCCCTTTCTTCAAAATTGTCGTCCCGACAATTATTCCAGAGTTCCAATGTTGTCCTCTTGTGATGATTATAAGGTACCAAAATTCTTCTTAGCTCTACCCTATGCTGCTGCAGTAGGTTACCAAGCGTAAATCGTCGGTCCTTATTTCGTTGATTCCAGGGCACCCAAACGATTTTCTTGCTCTACCTTGAGCTTCTGCTGCAAGTTACCGAGCTTCGTTCCTAGGTCCCAATCAACCTTACACCCAAGCGTCTTGCAATCGAGTTTTTCGGACAAGAGGGGGGTAGCTTCCGTGGACCCTTCGCCTTTAAAAAGACTCCTCAAGTCTTTGTCTCGGCATTTACCCTTCGTCCCACGGGAAAACCACGGTCAAAAACCGTGGACGAGACAGTCTTCAATCAATTGTTCTTCACTTCTTTCCATTTCCTTTCCTTTAACTGCTTTCCATTTCCAAATAGTTCCATGTTCATAAAGATGAAATCTTCAGAACACTAAAAAAATAAAACTCAAACAAGTAAATTGATCACAAAAAAAGAATATTAATTAGGGCTTCGGATGTAATAAAACTTTCTATAATTCCTAAATTTGTCAAATTGTTTAAAATTAATTTAAAAATTTTCAAAATTAACAAAATTTTATCAAGATTAATTAATTTTTTTTTTCTCTTCATCGGTCACATTAGGACACTCTGACCGGTAGTGCCCCTGTTCACCACACTGCCAACATTCTTTATTTTCTTTATTATGACTTTGCTCTTTCAATCGCTAATTTTAGCGATGTTATCTCTTCCAATTGAAGGGTTCTCTTTATAAATCCGTCGTTTAAAGCATTGATAAATTGTGCACATGCTATTTTTTCGCGGACTTCAATTGCACATTCCGCATATGCCAATCTGGCAAGTCTTTCTATCTCAGCACCTAAATCCGAAACATCTTCTCCAAATTTTTGCTAACGATTCGTAAATTGAGTGTAATATGTACCTGAGAGGCACCCCTCCCCAAAACGTAATTCCAATTTTGATTTTAATTCGTCAAAATTTAAATTTTCTATTTCGGACACACATTCTAACACCGAACGTGCCTTTCCCCTCAAACAAAAAGCTAACGCAAAAGTTTTTACCCTATTCGACCAATTATTTGCACTAGCTATCAAATTAAATTGTACAAAGAATTCGCGTAAAGATCCCGAACCGTCATAAACATCAGGCTTTAATTTATAACCCAAATTCATAGCATTCGCACACAATTCATCTCGCGGTATTAAATTTTCGCGACAAGCGTTATTCTGAGAGTTATTATGTGCACGACTTAGCTGGGTTAGTTGTTCTTCAAATCCCTGCATCGCCATATCTCGCCGCTCCAATTCCGCCTGCAACCGCTCCCGTTCCTGCCTGCGCTCCTCCCGAAGCTGTTCCAGCTCCTGCAGGATCGCTCTCAACGTTTTCGTTTCGGCAGACATCGCTGGGGTTTGCGAGCGCGTTCTCCTTGGCGTATGCGTAGTTGCCATTCCCAAAAAATAATAAATCACCGCACAGTCCGATCGTTCGTTCAGATCCCAGAGGGGCCCCCAAAATGTTGCGTCCGCGAACGGTCTTTCCGTCACAAACGGCACGCACGAAAGAAAGAACACTTTTTGTGAACACAACAGAACTTTATTTCACTCAACCACTGAAGGGTAAAACACAGAACAAGCTCGTTTTAATGGTACACCGCTGAGCTAGCAGAAACACGTCCGCACTTTTCTGCAGCTCCCGAAAATCTGACATCTGTCTCCTTGTTTACATTCTCTTAGCAACAACTTGTTTATTTACAATATCCTAGTAACTGTTAAACATTTACTATTTCTTAGCAACTATCCTCTTTTATTAACTCCGCAAATCAATATATCGATCGCGGTTCTATCAGCTGTCAAACGCGATATCGGGCGACGAAAATCAAAACGGCGAGGACGCAACAATATAATACATGAATTTTATTGTGATTGGTATATTATTCTAAAAACAAACCAACACCGATTTTATAATAAAAAATATTAGTACCATTATTTTAACTATGGGCTTATTATATTTTTGACTTTACCTTTTTATCTCATGACGACAACATACCAATTATGACAACATACCAATTATGTAACGTATATATTCATTATCATTTATTATTTATTAGCTTATGGATATATTTTATATGAAATCAGTGTTTATTTCTTTTCAGTATATAGTGCGTTAAAAAGATTAATGTATTACATAAATGTCCATTCACATTTTATGTAATGTTGATTCGGTTATCATGCATTATTAGTTAATTATTCGATTAAATTTATTGTAAGGATTAGTTTGTATATTATATATCAAAATTTATCTTGTGTTTATACATTAAAGAAGACCAATAGAAGGCAGAAGCGTTTGTATATTTATAAATCGTTTAAATATGTTTCCGCACCAAGAACTAGCGTTGGCTCTCTTACTTCTTTGTTTATTTATATTTCTTTATTTCTTATATTTATTTATATTAAACAATTAAAGATTAATTAAATTTAAAAAAAATAAAATTATTAGTACATTTTACAATTATATACTTTTATTTTATTTACATAAGCATACAAAATAAAATTTTATAAGAAGTTTATAAAATTATAAAAGTAAATGCAAATAGTTTTTTAAATAAACTTAAGTTTTTAAAATAATATTTAATTTTTTTTTTTCAATAAAATCCGCGAGAATACATGTATGTGGGGGGATACGCAGGATACGTATATCCCCCCATGGAGGGATAGTGCGGCGGATGTGTGTATCCCATGAAGGGATAAAATGGAAAAACTTGATTGTATGCGGACGGCAGTGGCGATGGCAGTGGCGATGTTGGTTGAAACGGCGTCTCGGCGGTAGTCTCGTTGAATTTCGTCGAATTCTTTTATTTCTTTTTCTTATTTCTCTATTTACTGCCCTCCGAACGGCTTCGTTGATTCGCTGAAAAATATATATAAAATTGTATTATTAGTATAAAACACACATAATACGCGACACGTAACTTACATACACGCCCATAAATACACTCATACATATGTTTATGCACATACATATATACGTTCATGCACGCATCCACGCACTCACCCTCCGCCGTCTCACACATAAACACACACACACACACACGCGCGCGCGCGCGCACACAAAACGTTCATACATACGAATAGCGATTTCGGCTGGTCTGCACCGACTGCACATTTCGGGTGTCGTATGTTCGGCTGGTCGAATGGTGCAATCCCTCACTGGAGCTGCGTATTCGTCTGGGCTCAGTACATCGCACAGGTGCATGTTTGGTGTACACAAAGTGGCTCTCACAAATTTGTTGGAGCCAGTTGGTGTAATCGGTAATTGTCGATAACATTGGTGGTAATTTAGGTGAAACTACCGACAAGAAGATACTATTATAAAAGACTGTCAGCCTTATCTCGTCAGTGGGTGAACATCATGATGAGCGATTTATTTGTGTTGATGGAATTATTAACATCATCGTCATCAAGTGATGAAGACGAATTAATGTATTTGGATGTAGTACAACGTAAAGAAAGCAGAGCGAAAGCGAAAAATTACATAGAAGAGGTTGTGCAAAAAATGTCCGATAAAACGGTGAGTTTTGTAGGTTAAGTTTACTATTAATGTGAATTTTATTATACAGAAAATGTATACTTACAGTTTAAAAGTCATTTCCGAATGTCACGGGAGACGTGCTACGAAATAATTGAGAAATTCGAAAGATCAACATTCTATCTGAGTGACAGGTCTCATGGTGGAACGCCAATTTCATCAGCAGAAAAACATGTGTTATTGTTTTTATGGTTAGTGTAATAATAGTAATTTTTTATGGTTAGTGTAATAATAATAGTAATTTAATATAAAAGAAAATAAATTGAAGAAATTAACATCCATAGACATTGATTCTTTTCGTGACTCGTGAGTTCTTAGCCTTAATGATTTAATTAAATTAATAAATAATTTTTCTAAGCGATGTTCTCTCTGATATCGTTTCTATTGACATTTTCCATGTACAGGGTGTTGCATATACACATTGGGCAGTACGACGGGTTGCGCGACATACTTTGCAGGGATAGACGCGGCTCAGTGGGTAATGACAGCATATATACGTACCATCATAACTTATTGATCGATTGATCGCGTGCATTTTTATTAATTTTGAGTTTACAGTGTTTCAATTATGACGGACTTGAATAATCGTTGCAATTATTACTAGAGTAGTTAAAACACATTAAAGATGAAAAATTAAATTTTAGAAAGTTAACACGTTAAAAGAAACAAATATGATACAACAAAATTTCTTTCTTTACCGCTTTACTTTTCGCGCGTGTTAGCGTTGTAAATTTCGATAGAATTTTTAGATTTAGAAGAAATGAAAAAGAAAAGACATGTCGACTGCAACTCCGTACTGTATTGCACTCTGGAATCAGTTTCTGAAAAAGTTGAGTCAATCTGAAACGCAAATGAAACGAAATAGAACAATATATAAAAAATCCGTTATAAAAAATCGCTAGCAAAACTAATTCAGATCTTGATCTCGAAAGTTTGGAATGTTTTAAGAATATTAATCACCAACGTTAATTGATGTAGACAGAAGATGACATTGTTTATTTCGAAGATGCGTAATAAAAATATTAAGCGTATAAGGAAGTATTTCAATCGAAAACTTTTTATATTTGTATGAAAATTATTTATTGAAAATTATTTTTATAACATATGTTCAAAATATCCGCCAGACTCTTCTAAACGCAATGCGACTCTTCGCATGAAACTTTGTCGCACTCTATCTAAAATGGCAGGTGTGATATTACGACTTGCTGCTCTAATTTTTTAAATTAATTTTTCCCGATTGTCTGGTAGTGTTTGATACACCTGATCTTGTATGTAGCCCCATGCAAAAAAATCCATGGGTGTGAGATCAGGTGATCGCGGTGGCCACTCGTGGAAATCGTTGTGGATGCCTATCTATCTATGTGCAAATCGCTGATTTAAAACACTACGAGCGAGAATCGAAGTGTGAGCTGGATAGCCGTCTTGCTGGAAAATAATTTCGTCTGGCGGGATATTTAGTTGGACATCATTTAATAAATTTGGCAGTGTTTCTACCAGAAATTGTGAATATACTTCTGCCGTAACATTCACATTTTAGGGAAAAAAATGTGGCCCAATAATTTGATTGTCCACAATCCCCATCCAAACATTTATACTAAATTTCCCCTGGACATGTGTTTCTTTTCGGCAATGGGGATTCTCTTCCGCATAGTGATGTTCGTTGTGGCGATTGATGCGACCGTCACTTCGGAAAGTACACTCATCCGTCCACAAAATTTTTTTTAAAAAGTGATCATTTATAATATTGTCTATGTCAACCTGTGGTAAAAGTATACAATAATAGTTATATACAGGGTGTCTGGCAATAATCGCCCCACCGGTCATATGCAGGTAGAGGAGGTCAAATCGAGTAGAAAAGTCCTTTACCATTTTTTAATTTTCATAATAAGTACTGAGTAATTAATGAAAAAAGATCGGCGAATCCGCGCGAGTAAAGCGCGCGCGGCGAGAAAGACATCCACTGCTATGCGATCACTAGGCGCGCGATGAAGCGTTGGGAGGAGCGCTCTACAAATGACAATGGCAAAGGGTGATGGATTTTCTGTACAATATATCTAAAGACATAATTACATTCCCGCTTACTTCAGAAGAGAAACATACTGTTGCCGAAAATTTTAAAAAGGTATAATATATATTCTGTTTTTAATTAATTATCTATTATACAAATAACTGTACTGTTTTTCAATCATTTCTATCATTCAATAATTAAGGCCAGAATTCCCTTTTTTGTGTTTACAACAAATTAATTTCTTTCTTGAAAACAACAAGCTGATAGAGCAGGAGCTAGTTATATTTGCGCAAATTTTCCTTTTATTATAAAATAATTACAAAAACAGACGTTTCGGCCTAAAAGACGTGGCCATCTTCAGTGTAACAAATTAATATGTCGTCGTTAGTCGAAAAACGTTGACAAGATAGTCAGAATAATTTAGGTAACGCATCTTGTTAATGTGAAAACGAACAAAACGAGTTAAGAACGTTCTCCAATCACGAAATTAACGAAGAACAGATTTTAGAAAATTAATTATGTATAAATACCTTTTTTTTTGACATGGATAGTACATTTTTTCATAATTAAACTTATGTGAAGCCAAGGATCATCTAACTTGCAAATAGAAAAAGAAATAGGTCAGAGATTACTAAAAAATTTTTAGGAAAGAAAATTGACTCACAAGGGAACGTTCACAAGTGTCCCTTCCCGATTTGATTCTCCTTGAAATATGTTGTAAAACATACAATTTGAAGAGACACGTATTTTTTTATAGCTGCCCTATCTCAAATTTAAGGGGTGAAACACCTCTTTGAAAAAAATCGGTTTTTTTCTTTGTGTGTAACTATCGCCAAAACCGTAGGAGATATAAAAAAATGTTTCAAATAGAAGTTGTAGGGCTTGTAATGGGCTATATAACTGTGTAGTTGGATTTTCAAAAAATGTTATTTTTTTTAATTTACCCCCACCCCTTGTTATTATTTTTTCGAATTTCAAAATTTTTGTAATGACAAAAGTTGTAGCATTTTTTACGCTGAATTCAACCATATATGATTTTATTATGTTCCGAAATCGCATCTTTCAAAAATGAGTCATCAAGTATCACATTATATGTGTCGCGCTGCATGACGCATCGTTTATATCGCACTTGTGTTGTGCAATAGTCGCAAAATGAATATAAAAATGACATACAATATGTTATCACATATTTGAGGAAGAAAAATTTACTAAAATTGTTGCTAAAACATCCCTTCCACATTACATTCTTATAGATAATCACTGCATTTCGTGCGCAGCGCGTTGTTATATGCAAGTTAGCTATACATGTGTATATAAAATGTGAATATTATTTAATCATAAATTAAGAAAAACAAGTATAAATATATTATTAATTTGAAAACATCACGTTTGAGAGACGTGATTTTACACGAAAGATTAGATTATGTAATCATAAGTTAATAATAAACAAGTGTGAATGGAAGCTATAAATGCGTACAAGAGGCCTACATTCATAGTCTGTGAAACGAACTTGGTGAAATCGTATCTGCAACTGTTTTTCTTTTCTTAAATTTAATTTTCGGGAAAAGAATTATCAATTAAAATGATTATCAATCCACTCAACGTTGCTAGACTTTTACTAACATCAATAACTACTATGTATCTTATGGAAACGCCAGTAAATAAAGCCGAAATAGAATTAAAAGAAAATATTCAGAAGTTAATATTGGAGAATATTCATCAATTTAACGGATTAGAAGTGACAGAAGAAACATCGCTTGATTATGAAGAACCTGATAAATTGCATACTTTTGAAATTATTGAAGAAAATGAGGAAGCATGGAATGAAGATAATTCAAATTCTCACAATTGGCAATGCCATGATGACGACAATTTTGATGTTTTTTACAAAAGGCGAGCTGTTGAATATTGGCGGCAGTCGGACAAAGAAAATCGTCCTTTCAAGTCAGTACAACACACATTTAGAAGAATTTCATCTGTACGTCAATTGAGGCGATGGGAAGAACAGTTAGAGCACGGTGGAAATCGTCTTGAAAAATTATCTCATATTTCCAAAGCTACTCATGATAAATTTAATGTAGCTGTGCAGACAGGACTAATAATTTATGATGTTGATATAAAAAGATGGGCCTTGGAAGCTCAAAGAGAAATAGGAGATTTAGATCCTGTATTTCAAGCATCTCCTAGTTGGCTATTACGATTTAAAAAGTCTCATCGAATTGTGTCCAGAAAAATAACAAAATTCATTACAAGAAAAACGTTAGAAGATTCTCATAATATACAAAGAGAAGCCGAAAATTTTGTAACCGTAGTAAAACCTCTCATTGAACGATTTGGATTGGAAAATGTATATAATACAGATCAAAGTGGATTTCAATTAGAAATCCACTCTGGAAGATCACTATCTGACCAAGGAATGAAGACAATAGACCGTGTGGTGCAGTCAGTATCATCAACTACACATTCGTACACTATTCAACCAACAATTTCTTGTGATGGAAAATTACTGTCACCTTTGTTTATCGTATTACAAGAACATAGTGGTACTTTTGGGCCTAGAGTACAAGAAAATTTATTCAGAGCATCAAATGTTATTGTAACTGCTTCGAAATCCGGTAAAATGACATCAGGTATGAGATAAATTTTAGTTTTTTATATCTTATAATATATTTTAATCTTATATAAAAATATTATTATAATTATAATTATTATTCACACTTTTCTTTCTATTTTATAGATCATTTTAAAAAATGGTTGGAAGAAGCTTATTTTCCAAATGTAGGCCGCGATAGTGTTCTTCTTATGGATTCATGGAGCGGGCAATGTCCAGCAATTGTTACTGATTTAACACCAATGGAAAAACAAGTTACTACTATGGTAATACCGAAAGGAACTACAGGAAAAATACAGCCGTTGGATGTTTACGGGTTTAGAATCTGGAAAAACTTTGCAAGAAGATTTTCGGATACTGTTCTATTATTGAATTATGATATAAATTTACATCAGCGAAATAATATTATAAAATTGCAATCTTTAATACACAATCAGTTATCATTTCCTCCCGATATCAAAATTTATTTAAATATTCATGGTTTAAAAGTGGATATACAAATGAAAGACCAGAAACATTTAAAAATCCAGTAGAATATAGTTTTGAACAAACATCAAGCACATGTGACATTGAAGATTGCAATAATATAGCTGTAATACAATGTTCTTGGTGCGGAAAATCATTATGTTTAAAACATTTTTTTATAGAGTATCATTATTGTAACATCTATAACGGGTGTGACTAAATTTAATATATATAGCTTTAATAACAATTTTAGTAAACTTTTCTTCCTCAAATATGTGATAACATATTGTATTTCATTTTTATATTTATTTTGCGACTATTGCACAACACAAGTGCGATATGAACGATGCGTCATGCAGCGCGACACATATAATGTGATACTTGATGACTCATTTCTGAAAGATGTGATTTCGAAACATAATAAAATCATATATGGTTGAATTCAGCGTAAAAAATGCTACAACTTTGGTCATTACAAAAATTTTGAAATTCGAAAAAATAATAACAAGGGGTGGGGGTAAATTAAAAAAAATAACATTTTTTGAAAATCCAACTACACAGTTATATAGCCCATTACAAGCCCTACAACTTCTATTTGAAACATTTTTTTATATCTCCTACGGTTTTGGCGATAGTTACACAAAGAAAAAAACCATTTTTTTTCAAAGGGGTGTTTCACCCCTTAAATTTGAGATAGGGCAGCTATAAAAAAATACGTGTCTCCTCAAATTGTATGTTTTACAACATATTTCAAGGAGAATCAAATCGGGGGGGGGACACTTGTAAACGTTCCCTTGTCAGTTAAGAAAATATAAAAAAAAAAATAAATAAAAATAAAAAAATTAGATTAAAATTAAGGTTAAAAATTAAAAGAAAAAACAAAACTAAATCGAAAAATAAATTAGTTTCAAAAAAAATACCTTAGGAGATCTGTTAGACATATGTATCAAATAAATAAAATAAGACATGCGTCGACGGCAGTGAGCCAGGCTTGACTGGCAAAATGTAGGAAAGAAAGAGGAGAGGGGATAGCTTATGGAAAAATTTTAAAGGGTGGGAAATTTCTTAAGGATTGGAAGATATGTGTCAGGTAATAATTCCGTGTCCTCCTGTTTATTCAGTCCTGTACTCTGTCTTTTTATACCAAAAAAAAGTTGTTGTATACACGCAAACCTTCCAAAAAAAGTTGTTGTATATATAAACACGCAAACCTTACAAAAAAGTTGTTGTATATTTTACCAAAAAAAAGTTGTTTATATAAACACGCAAATCTTCCAAAAAAAGTTGTTGTATATATAAACCTTTCAAAAAAAGCTGTCGTATATATTAACCTTCCAAAAAAATTATCTTCAGGTAAATTTATCTTCCACAAAAAAATGTATATACTAACAAACCTTCCAAAATAAGTTGTTGTATATATAAAATAATCTCTCAAAAAACCTTTCCAAAAAAAGTTGTATATATTATAAAAATCTTTCCAAAAAAATTGTATTTTTAAAAATATATTATAAAAAAATCTTTTAAAAAATTGTATATATTTATTATATAAAAAACCTTTCCAAAAAATTGTACTTTTAAAAAAAGTTGTATATACCAAATAAAAATTTGCTATATATTCTGCCTATAAAAGAGGTGATATCAGAAAATGACGCCAAGTTTAAATAAAAAACCTTTCAAAACAAGTTGTATATATATTTTAAAAAAAGTTGTATATACCAAATAAAAATTCGCTATATATTCTGCCTATAAAAGAGGTGATATCAGAAAATGACGCCAAGTTTAAATAAAAAACCTTTCAAAAAAACTTGTATGTATATATATATTACGAAAAAGGATTATTTATTGCGCTTACAACTTTTTAACCAATAAGCATCGATAAGATTGTATTTAATTATTTTTGCATCTTTATCTAGTTATTTATTTCAAAATTATATTCATATCTACAATTAGTTAATTTTTTTTCAAGTATACATTTTAAAATAATTGCATCTGTATCTAGTTACTTTTGCTTCTATATCTAGTTATTTAAATTTAAAAATGATATTTGTGTTTATATCTATCTAGTTAATTTTTCTTAAGTATACTTTTTAAAATAATTGCATCTGTATCTACTTATTTTTTTTATATCTGTATCTACTTAAATAAAAGAATTTTTTAAATAAAAGTATTTAATTCAAAAATAAAAAAATTTTTCAAATTTGATCAAAATAAAAAAATATTACAAAATTTCGCAAAAAACTTGGCGCTGCTGTACTGAACTACATGTTAACTTACATAAGATTCGCATCGCAATACTTCAACATGCTCCTAATCATTCCAACATACTTTAGTATCTATAGTATATGTGACGTAATACTATAGTTTAGTTTGAAGTATTAGAGCGAGTAGGAGCATGTTAGAGCAAGCGATGCAATAGCCAATCAACTTACAATTTTACCGTAAGAACAAGAGTTTAATTGGCTATCGCGTCGCCGTTTGCCGCTCTGGTCAGTTTGAGTCATTATAACACTTAATCATGTAAATTGTAAAATTATTGCTCATTTTTATTTTCTATAATATTTTAAGATGTATTTAAGGCTATTTTATAGCAGCGCCAAGTTTTTTGCGAAATTTTGTAATATTTTTTTATTTTAATTAAATTTGAAAAATTTTTTTATTTTTGAATTAAATACTTTTATTTAAAAAATTCTTTTATTTAAGCAGATACAGATATAAAAAAAATAAGTAGATACAGATGCAATTATTTTAAAAAGTATACTTAAGAAAAATTAACTAGATAGATATAAACACAAATATCATTTTTAAATTTAAATAACTAGATATAGAAGCAAAAGTAACTAGATACAGATGCAATTATTTTAAAATGTATACTTGAAAAAAAATTAACTAATTGTAGATATGAATATAATTTTGAAATAAATAACTAGATAAAGATGCAAAAATAATTAAATACAATCTTATCGATGCTTATTGGTTAAAAAGTTGTAAGCGCAATAAATAATCCTTTTTCGTAATATATATATATACATACAAGTTTTTTTGAAAGGTTTTTTATTTAAACTTGGCGTCATTTTCTGATATCACCTCTTTTATAGGCAGAATATATAGCGAATTTTTATTTGGTATATACAACTTTTTTTAAAATATATATACAACTTGTTTTGAAAGGTTTTTTATTTAAACTTGGCGTCATTTTCTGATATCACCTCTTTTATAGGCAGATATATAGCAAATTTTTATTTGGTATATACAACTTTTTTTAAAAGTACAATTTTTTGGAAAGGTTTTTTATAATAAATATATACAATTTTTTAAAAGATTTTTTTATAATATATTTTTAAAAATACAATTTTTTTGGAAAGATTTTTATAATATATACAACTTTTTTTGGAAAGGTTTTTTGAGAGATTATTTTATATATACAACAACTTTTTTTGGAAGGTTTGTTAATATATACATTTTTTTGTGGAAGATAAATTTACCTGAAGATAATTTTTTTGGAAGGTTAATATATACGACAGCTTTTTTTGAAAGGTTTATATATACAACAACTTTTTTTGGAAGATTTGCGTGTTTATATAAACAACTTTTTTTTGGTAAAATATACAACAACTTTTTTGTAAGGTTTGCGTGTTTATATATACAACAACTTTTTTTGGAAGGTTTGCGTGTATACAACAACTTTTTTTTGGAAGGTTTGCGTGTACTTGGCGCCTTTTCTTTACCTTTTTTTAAAAAGGTAATTTGTTGATTGATAGATATCATTTCTTTTTTTCAGTAATATATAAATAAAATATATTACTAAATATATAAACTTTATATTGATATTTCAGAGTGAAATAACAATTGTGAAATAATTAATTAGATTTTGCTAAAGAGTCCCACCACCACCCCCGTCATATAAAACGGTCCTCTTTGATTAATGTTGTAATAATGTAATAATACAAAGTTATATATAATTATGTAAATATCAAACAAATCGTTTCTAGGCCATTGTATTTGTCTAATTTAAGCGTCATTGGCTTAACTTTCTTTATTTTCTTTTTTTTTGACATATATTTGATTATCCAAAAAGATTTTCGTCATCAGTGAACATATTTTAATAAAATATTTGATTATATAACAATTCTTTTTACCATTTATTATCAAAAGATATGGTCAAATAACCAGCAATTACTTATCAATTTTCTGTAAGAAAATTGTTAACGATCGAGCTTCGCGCTGCGTGCGTTATGTCGTTGTTATAATTTCTTTTTTGTCATATATTTCTATAATTTTGTCTTTATAATTCGTTATCGTATACGTTGTAACAAATTCACATTAACGGGCAGAATATGACCATGTTTAGCGTTCGCCGCGGAAAAACATGCCTCGGTAAACAATCTCGAGTGAGCCGCTGCTATTGTTTTTATTTTTACTTCTAACAGCGAAGGCCACGAGAGAAGCGTTGAAAAGACGAAAATTTCAAAATCATCAGAGATAGCGTTCCCCTCTCTGGCGCTTGAGTTTAGATCTGCACGAATCATCATCGATCATCTGGCCCTCTCTCCGATGTGAAAAAGGCGGTCGCAAGCCGATCAACCGGACAGGCGTTTCACTCGGTCATTTTTGCAAAACCAGAAGCTTTCTTTAATTCCGAGTGAGAAGACGCTTCAAGTCGCTGAGTGCTAGTAATTAGTTTTCTCATTTTTCGTCTCAAGCGTACGAAAGCTTAGTTTCGGGCTTCGAAATCAGCTGTTTCTCGAATCTTTTCTTTTTTGCGAGATTTAGATGCTTGTCGCGTGAACGTAATCGACGGGCTTAATCGCCAGCAAACTTTTGTTAATTTCGTTTGATTAATTATTGACAATAAAGTGCATTATTCTGCAAGTATCATCGCTCTACAAACATTTATCGCGCTCATACGATTTGATCCGTTTCCCCGCGTCTGCGGGTCCTCACTTTTCGCTCACTTAATTCCATTTAGCTCTCTTTCTCTCGCTCGGTTGCCGGTTCGTGCGACCGCCAGCGTTCTCTCTCCTTCTCGTTCCTTTCGCTGCTCGCTCCATTCTTTCCTTGCCGCCAATCTTACCCTTCGCTCTCTCTGAGCGCACCCGGCACCTCTCTGTTCCGATCGGAGTCTCATTTCGATCGCGAACAAAAATGATAGAGATATCTTTAGCGCCTCTAGGCCATTGTCTTTTTCTAATTTGCGCATCGTCAGCTTCAATCCAAGTATTAGACATTTCTTCTCTACATATACTTGTGTAATGACCATTTTCGATACATAATCCATGATGGAATATAGCACTCATAACTTTGTAGAATTGTCCAGCAATATTTATTTTAGTTGTTGGGATAGCACGTAAAGTAAACTTATCTGTTTTTGTTGATATACCGTCTTGAATTTCTATTAAATGCATGACAATTATATGTCCGGTTAATATTAATTCACTTTTACATAATATGTCATTTCCTGTACAATTTTCACATGATTCGTTGTGTAATTGACACCAATGAGAAAATGTTACATTAAATAATTCATTAAGATCGAAACTTTTTTTCTTCCGTTTATTAACAGGAATTGAAAGAAGGATATTTTTATTATTAACAACAGTCGTCGTATTATCACAATTTTTACATCGTTTAATGGAAGTGACTTGATGCTCAACTAAATTTTTTATATAATCGTATTTCGTGCAAAGAGCTATAAGAAATTCACATGCATCTCGTTTAACATTTTTGGAGAAAAATTCTCCTGAACTTTGTCGTATTACATATGTATTCAAGTTAGGCAGTTTGTTTTCATATTGATTTATTAAAATACCTAAAATACTTAATTTATCATACTCAAATATAAGTTTTCTAATAACATTTAAATGTAAAAAGCATTGCAATACTGCATTTGCATAACACGAACCCTTATCTATATTTTGAAAACCATGCGTGACCCAAGTAATATTTTTTCGAATTTTTTCATGTGATTCTTGAACAGAACTAATTATTTTGGGTTGTACCCATAAAATATCTTTATTTTACAATATTTTTCTTTTGAAACAGAAATTATATCTGTTTTGGGTTTGTGTATTCGTTTTAATCGATTATATTCAACAATAGCTTCTTCACTAGCTTCTATAGATGAAGGGTCAAAATTGATCAAATGCAATCCATCTGAAGATGTTACTCGTGACAATGCAACATAAACTTGGCCGTGACTAAATACAGAATTACCTATGTCCATAATAGCATTCTGCAAACTCAGGCCTTGGCTTTTATGAACAGTAATTCCGTAACTTAGACACAATGGAAATTGTTTTCGAATAACATATGCTTTCTCCATCACCGCAAATTTGACATTTACTCTTTCAATTAAATATTCTAAACCTGATGGCAAAAGAAGCTTAATTTTTTCTATATAACCGTTAGAAATATCTTGTACAACTGAAATGACTTTAGCAATTGTACCATTAACAAGACCCAAACTAGCATCAATATTACGCCTTATCATAACTTTTGCCCCAATTTTTATAACAATTTGTTTCGAAAGCCCAGCTGTTTTAGAATTATCATCATCATTATTTTCCAACACTTTTAATATTTTCTTTTTTATATATGGAATACATTCGATTGTATCTTCAGCAATTAATAATATTTCTTTCGAAGCAATACGACTTAACATTGCAGCATTCAAAACGTCACACATGTGACAAGTGGGCAATAAACAAACGGTATCTGATGGCAAATTGTTAATAAAATCACATAATTCATTTAATCTAGATTCGAAGGAATCTTCTGTAAAAGATATTTTCCTATTTTCCAAAATTTCATAATCAGACTTTGTTAATAAACCAATACGAATTCTTGACAATAATTCACGATAAGACTCATCTTCTTGCTGGCGCATATTAATTGTCAACTCATCGTAATCAAATAATGTAGTCCACAAATTTACAGTCTGTAGGCAACCGATATATTTGTTAACTTTTTCATTTGACAAATCTTTAAAGACAGAATCTTCATGTACAGGAGGCAATTGAAGCAAATCTCCAAACAAAAGAATATGCCTTTTACCAAACCAGCCATCATCACAATCACTTGAATCAAATATTTCAGACAATCGAAGATGTATGTACATTAAAGTCAAATTAGATATCATTGATACTTCATCGATTATAAAAAGAATAACATCTTTAAGTTCCGCTCGTAAAAGTTTTAACACATGATCAGACAATCGTTTATATTTAGGAGTATTACCATGTTCAATAGGTAATTGAAGCAATCTATGAACTGTCAAACCGTCTATATTAAACGCTGCTATGCCAGTAGGTGCTGCTACAGCAGTATCTTTTTTGAGATTTTGTTTTATCCAGCACTTAACAGTTTTAATTAAATAACTTTTTCCAGTACCATCTTCTCCACTAACATATAATCGCAATATTGATTTATCTGACTCTATAATAGTAATAACTCTATCGAATACTCTTTTTTGATCTACATTTAATTTCGCAATCATTTTTGATACATCAATATCTTTAATATTTTTATCACCGAGATCCTTAAAATCTTGCATCGCTTCACCAGCTTCTATATTTTGAACACCTATTGGATTGTCAGGATCATCTTGCGACTCATGTTTTTGTACTTCATCTAAATGTTGCTGCACTAACTCTTTAGCATTTTCAAATGCTTTTTGCAATTCTTCTAGTTTTTCGTGATATTGTAATGCTTCTGTTAAATGTAGTTTTACCTTGTGAAATGATTCTGCATAAGTATCACATCCATTTCTAAGCTCTTCTAATTCTCTCCACGGTTCGAACAGAAGTAATAACGCAAAGAAATACTTTTCCGGTTGTGTATTAACATTATATCTATAATGATTAATAAGATATCCACGCTGTCGTCGTCTAAGATATCCATTTTTAAATTTATAGAATTCAACAAACTCATTTTGTGGTTTGATTTTTGTAATATCATACCATTTTGCAAACTCATAAAGAGACATACATTCTAATTCTTTTGGTCTCTGTGGATAGTGGTTATCTATCAAAGATTCACAAAATATATCTGTCGATTGATGATCAAGCACTTCAATCTCTTTACGAGTTTTCAATTTTCTACATCTTATTCGATTAACATCTAACCATCTAATAGTTGTATTTCGATCAGTTCCACATAAAGCAATCCCCAGTAATGTATCAGCAGCTTCAAGAGTTCCACATTCTCTATTACTCGTGAATCGCAAGGCAATGCTCCAAAGATAACTCGCCAATGATTTATTCGTATTATTTTTAGTATTAATAATAGTATCAGACAACTCACACTTTCCCGCTTTATTCATATATTTAGTAATGTACCAGGTAAGTAATGATGACAGTAGTTATACTATGATGATTCTAACCCAGGGGCAATGAGGGGGGTGCGGGTGAAGAGGGGAAGAGGGGTATCGGATAACAGTGGAGGGGGTAATAACGTCATCGTTTTTGGAGGAGAGGGGGTAAATGTGGAGTGGTAGGGGTATCAGATTACAATAATTTCCGGAAGATAAGGATTGTTAATACAAATCGCGAGATAAGGATTCCCGGAAAAGATAAGGATTGTTTATTGGAAAGAGAACTGTTTATTGGTGCAGGTTTTTTTTCTACACATCAAAGTAGAGCGCCATGTTGTCGGAATCATTATGTTTATAGTATGCAGGTTCGTGCAGATTTACGGATTGCGTCATCGCTGTATTTTAGAACAAAGAGGCAGCATTTGAGCGCCGTTTCTTAGAGGGTGTGATAATGATTGTTAATACAAATTGTAGGCATCGTCATGTTGCTAGATGCGTCATCGTGTTTGGAGGAGAGGAGGTAATTTTGGAATGGTGGGGGGTATCAGATCACAATAATTCCCGGAAGAGATAAGATAAGGATTGTTAATGCAAATATGAGCCATCGATAGTTTTAATCAATGTCGTGTGCAACAAGCGGGTATATAAGGTCCATCATGACCAAGTCGAGGTAACAGTCAAAATGTTCATCGCGCTATTGGACGAACGTGACATTCTGAGCTTGTCCGCGGAGCAATTAGAAATCGTGCCGAAAGTGATTCTTATAAAAAACTTTGCTCGGTTTGTGGATCACGTGTGGGATAGGCTACCGGATCATTTAAG
Organism: Linepithema humile; assembly: GCF_040581485.1. Lineage (NCBI taxonomy): Eukaryota > Metazoa > Arthropoda > Insecta > Hymenoptera > Formicidae > Linepithema > Linepithema humile. The sequence goes on from NC_090135.1 coordinate 2,701,935, forward strand.
AGCGGATCCGGAAGTGCAAGGTTATCGTCGGTGCTCGTTGCACTACAACCAGTCGTGGCAGCGTGACCACATCGACGGGCCCCCACCGTACAGGAAAGATTGCACTTTGTGCAAACTGAAATAGGTAAAGTACACATTTTTAAAATATCTTTAATACACATTTTTCGAATGTGTAATAACTAATTGGATATTTTTATTTTAATAATTTTTATTTATTACAGAGATGGAAGACAGTCTCGCCTTACGAGAGGAAAATCTGAGTACTCTCACAGATTGGTTAACAACATGTCGGGGATGTAGAAGGAAGTATAAAAGCAGTGAGGAAATAATTGAAAAGTATACAACATTTCCTGCATTCATTAAACCATATATTCCGGATACTATATTTCGACAACAATTTATCGAATGGACGAGTGAAATTGACGACAGTGTACTAGAATATTCCGAGGAGGAAACGTCGGTTTCGACGTTTTTAATAGAATCTATCCTGCCGATATTGATGGAAAAGTTGTGCTCGTTATGCGCTCAGGATAGTCTAATATCAAGGATCTCTTCACACTATTATGACTACATATATTATATGATACCGAAGCAGTATAGATCAGCGATACTGGAAAAAATTAGAAAAATGCATCCAGAGAAGGTGCCGACATCGATACATTTGCACAAAGTACACACAACTCCTCAACATCAAACATCGATCGTACACATTTTGCAGAACCGGGAGAACGGAGTATGCAACACCTCGGTGCAAGAAAAGAATGAACAATGTTTTTGCAGAACCGGGATAACGGAGTATACAACACTGAACCATGTATGCGGAACTAATTATTTTTAATAAATATTATTTATCAATAAAATAATTTGAATTATTATTCCTGTGCCTCATCTTATTCACTGACCTATCCTACTGCGAGATAAGCGCGCGCGTCATGTTACACTACACGATAGAAGGAAACGAGCGAACCAGTGACTATCATTTTTTTTCTTTTAATTGTGGCGAATAATATAGAGTGAATTATTTAAGTTATGCATTTATTCTAAACACCAATAATATACTTATGTTTTCTTCTTAATACAAATTATCCGCGGTAAAAATATAAATTTAATAGGAACTCTAATCTAAACTTAATATGTAATTTAAGGATGGTAGGTGAAAGGAGAAAAAATCGCAATAAGATTAGTATTAACAAATTTTATTCATATTTTTTTTTTCATCTATACATTTTTTACAAAAAAAAAAAAATTGTTTCAACCGAGCCTTTAACGCCTTTCACGATTACGAGGAGGGACGGGAGGCGCTTGAGTCGTTCTCGGACGAGGCTCGACCACAGCTATCGCCTTGTGGTACACTCCGCAATCCTTACACTTCTCGTATTCGGAATTTTTTCTATTCTGATCACGCTCCATTTTTCTATACTTTTTTCTCCACCGCGTGCACACTTTGAACTGATAAATTTCTCTCTTCCGCACACCTTATATACAGCTCGACGCAAAAACGTCAATTTCGCTGTAGTAATAAACGTTAAAAGACGTTTGATAGATGTTAAAAGTGGTTTAAGTAATGTTGAAAAGATGTACAAAAGATGTTAAAAGTTGTACGTAAGACGTTCAACAATACGTTAAAAGATGTACGATAGACGTTCGATAGAGGTTCAAAGACGTACGATAGACGTTGAATAAATGGAAATATGATACGCTGGCCTATCGCCTATCGTCCTAGCGAAACCTTAGATCCACGATTACTGTTCCTCGAAAAGGAAATGCTACTGTCGAGCGAGTTATCTCGTCTTCGACATATTATTGTAAACTATAGTGTATATCGATACGAATGTTAGTTAGCGACGAATAGCTTAGCACCTATCGTCCTAGCGAAACCTTAGATCCACGATTACTGTTCCTCGAAAAGGAAATGCTGCTGTCGAGCGAGTTATCTCGTCTTCGACATATTATTGTAAACTATAGTGGATATCGATACGAATGTTAGCTATCTGTGAACATAATTAGATTATAATAAGATTTAGCGGCATCTTTGATGTAAGGGTATATAAGCCGGGATTAACTATTGCATCGACGTATTAACTTCTCAAGGCTCGAGTGGAACGTAGGAAATCATCCGGGAGCTGGTTATTCGTTTTAAAAATGTCTAGTTTGCGGAAAATTATTGATTCGTGTTTGCGATTGGCGTGTAACTTAAACGGGCTATACATCTATAATTATTTATCATCGTTATCCGACAACGACGATAATAATTATGCGGTATTCGCAAAGTTTGCGGGTGCGTGCCCTAGTGCGGTGCTCGCGGTTTTATTCCGTTTGGGACATTTTTCGATTTATCTGCAGCTCTTGATTATTGCTGGCGAAATAATCGAGACAAGGCGAGCGTTCAACGACAACGAGGAAGAGGATGTGGGAGGCTATATCATCAGGCTGTCGAATTGCTATCATGGTGCGGTAAAAAATGGTAAGTTTCTATTTTTTTTTGTATTATAAATATTAAAACAAAGTTTTAAAAAATTAAAATCATTTTTTTTTTTTTTTTTTTTTTTTTTTAGGAACGCTACAACATTCAACACCTAAAAAAACCATGGTGGTGGAGAGTGTGGTGCGTGGTACGCGTCAAAACCGTGACGAGCGAGCTACTCGACGTCTCGGGGTAAGACGTCGAGCAGATACCTCGCCTGAGGCCGGACCCTCGTGTAAGTCGCTGTATACATTATTTATATGAAATAACAGCATCGATTTTATATTAGGAAATTTTACAAAAAAAAAATTTAATGTTTCAGCTCGCGCTCGAATTGTTCTAACGCCTGAGCTCGTCGATCTCGCGAGCGACGAAGCCGGACCCTCGTGTAAGTCGCTGCATACATTATTTATATGAAATAAAATAACAGCATCGATTTTATATTAGGAAATTTTACAAAAAAAATTTAATGTTTCAGCTCGCGCTCGAATTGTTCTAACGCCTGAGCTCGTCGATCTCGCGAGCGACGAATCGACGAGCTCACTTCGCGAGGAGGAGGAAGAGCAGGAAGAAGAATTACAGACTGAGGAAGAGGAATTACAGACTGAGGAAGAGGAATTACAGACTGAGGAAGAGGAGAGGTATTATGAAGGAGGGGATGAGGAAGGCTACGCGCAAGACGGATGGGGAATGGGTGACAGAGGTAAGAAAGATTGAAAATTTTTACAGTTACTTTTATGCTCGAATTTTATTTTTTTAAACAATAAAATTTTCACAGGATACAGCCCCCCTGTGATTTCTTACTCTTCCGATTACAATTATCAAACGGGGGAGTAAAGTAAAAAGAAGAAAATCGAGAGGTGAGTTGATTTAACACTACAAATTTTTCGATTTTATATTTTCATACTCAAATTTTTTTAATTAATTCATTAATTTTTAATTTTGACTTTTTGCAGTTCAAACAGGTGGTGGTGGAGAAGAAGAGTCGGAGGAAAACTTGGTCGGGCGAGGTTCCTGCGGCGCGCTTTCGAAGTCGTCGGTTTCGCCAGTCGATTCCTCGCGAGGAAAGAACGGAGGAAACATGGCAAGCGGAGGGATATCGATGCGGCGGCGGTGGAAAGGCGTCGGAAAAACATTTTTTATACAATTGAAAAAATTCTGTTCGCTCAAATGTACATATATTTTTTTTTTTAGTTTTTTAATAAATATTATTTATATTAAATAAATTAATTTTTCATTTTTTTTTTTTACCAGACTCTTTCCCCATCCTATTCAACGTCCTATTTTACTGCGAGATAAGCGATAGACCATATTATATGGTGGATTATGTGATGGGTAAAAGGTGGAATAAAAGTCATACGAGTGTGATACACATCATTTTATTAGCATAAATCATAGTTGTTTTACACGTTTGTTACGCTCAAACCACCACTTGTACAATTTGCAAACATTCCGCATAGCGCAATGTCTCGTGTGATACGCGCAGCGCAAGGTTCCGATTACATCCAAGTTCGTCAGGCGTGCGATATCTTCGTAATCCGCATCTATTGTTTCAATCTCTACATCATCTTCCAAAATCTCGCACAACCACTTTTTCTTCTCGAGTCCTTTCACGTATATCAGAGACGGTTCCGTACCAATGGCATTGTTGATAAGACTTTTCATCTGACTGTACGAGACGTGTCCATCTTCCCATCGGAAGCCGTGGTGGTGTATCCGTATATAACCAACACGCCAGCGATTTTTCCGATTTCGTCAACAGATACCACGGTACGTGTTCACGAAATACGTAATGAGATAGCGTTTCGCCATCTCGAAGTACCGCTACCTCTTTCACGATAAAAATGTTGTTGAACGCGTAACCTTGCAAGTCGACGAAAATTGGTACGTTCGACATCGTCGTCGACCGTCGGAAAACTGACGTTCCCATTCGCACACGTCTAATTTAAAACTTTTCACACGAGTCTGCGCACAATGTTGTTCAGTGGATTATATTCGACCATTCGATCGTGTATAATGAGACAATAGGCGGTGGTGTTGGCCGGTATATTTTCCTTACAATCAAATTCTATTCGCACGTCAACGGTGGCGCTCTTGACAGAGTCGTTTTGTCGCGAACAATCTATGACTACGAACGGACCGGCTTTCGAGAATTCATCGATGTCCAAATACGTATCGTCCTGTCCATAATAGGCTTTGCGGAAACGTGCATACATATTGTACAGTATAGCGTATCGACTCTTGTCGAAATCCAAATTCATGTCGTCGTACGGATAAAAATCTGAATTCAGATGCAGTCTCACATTGGTGAGTTTACAAGCGTCAAATTGCGTAGCGTTTTCAGACAGTACGTTTTTTCGACCGGTTTGGAGAGCAAAGATTACGTATCGCGGTTTTTCCAATTGCGTCGCAGCTTTGACCGCCCAGGAATGCTTCGTTGTATTCTGTAGCAGAGGAAACTCGTACAGATCCCACGAACGGAAGCACACGCTCAGATATCTTCCGCTTTCCAAAGTTCGAAGAAGAGACAGCTTGTTGACTTCGCTCAGAGATACATGCGGCATTCGCCACTGTATCTTGAGTAGTTCGATCGTTGGATTCGTACCGACTCGTCCAACGAGAGAATTATTATCGTTGCGCGATCGTATCAATACAAGTTCGTGACGAGCGTTGATTACAATCCGTTTGTAGTCCTCGCAGAATCCTAAAAGAGTATTGAGCGGAACGCAAAAATTAAAGTTTCCATCGAGCAACGGATTTCCATCCGGATTCCACGATGCGTATTTCAGCGTCTTGCTCTTCTCCGTCGTCAGCGATACATAGTTTTTGATCGTGCTGGTTATTCCAACGTTTCTGTTACGATCGATTTCAACTCCGTCGAGCTCGTATCGCATTTCATCAAACATGAACGCGACACAATTATTTCCCATTATACACACGTTATCTCTATTCTCATCGGCAGAAGTAACGAGTTTTCCTTCAACGTAGAGAAAACTCTCACACGGTAACGTGTACAAATCCTGTTGCTGTATCGGTATTCGTATCTCGTCGCTGTGTCCCAACGTCGTGTTAGCGTACGGATTGTACGTGTGCATCTCATATTTCACGATACGCTCGTCGAAGACGGGCTGGTCAGCGATGTCGAGTATATCCATCTCTTTAAACGTTTCTCACAACGAATCCCAACGATTTTAAAAAGTTTACGTTCGTTGTACTGAGCCTCTTGAATGGCGATGTTTTCCCAATTTTCGTTGTTCTCTCAATCACTCGCTGTTCGTTCAACACGAGCATTTCCTCGCACCACGTCGCCGCAAGTGCAGTCTGATGGTAATCTCCTCTCCGCGAAAAACGATCAATCGTCCGTCTTGATCCACCACACGCAAGGTGATATCGGTAACGCTCCTCGCGATGACCGGAAGGTAAATGATTTGCGCCGGTGTTTCCGAGACTTTATATCCCGGAGGCACGTTCGGTGAAAATTCGTGTATCGTGTGCACCGACCTGTCGTTGGCGTACGCACCCGTGGTTATGCTGCATTCCACTCGAATAATGTTTACGTTGACGATGTTTACCGAGGAATCTGATTCGTGCAACTTTCTCGGTTCCAGTATACGACCCGTCGAAAATCCAAACAGCGGTCCGATGGTATTCGGTTTGGCGAAATTTATTCGAAAAGCGCACATGATTTCACTCTTCATGGTATTAACGTTGGGACGAAGTGACAATGGATAATCTTGCTCTTCACTTTTTCCTCGTTTTTGCAGTATCGCGCGTTTCAGATAAGAAGCAATGGCGTCCAATTCGTACGATCCTTCGGGAATTGTAATTTCTTCGTCATTGTCGTCGAAATAAAATTTATTGTTCGCTACCGTCACGTTCGGAATCGTGTTGTAGGTCTCCATCGTGATTAGGCCGAGCTCGTAGTCCCCATCGCTCAAGTCTATCGGTGGAAAATAATCCACCGTGAGAACGCTGCTTTTACCGCTTAGAGTGAGCGTCAGCGACATTGTCGAGATTCCATCGACGACTGATGTCGATCGATGGCGGATCGATTTTTATATCTAATTTCTGAAGGAACAGGAGGCACAATTGTCCGCAGATCGTTTGATCGTACGTCTGGTAGACCGTGCGATTGTACGTTATCGTTGTATCGGTGTCTCCGAGGTAGCGTGTAAGCTTCTTCGGCGGTTGCAAATTGCCAAAGCTGTCAAAGTATACGGCGCGATCGCCTCTCTTGGCGTACGCCACCCAATGCGTGCCCGGCCCGTCGACATCGTCCAAATTCACGATACCGCTCTCATTTTTATGTATCTTGTCGGGTAAAGCGTTACGCATGTAGACACCTCGGAAATACGGTATTCGCATACGCTTCGCTATTTGTAACAACTGTAGATTGGTGGTGGCACCCGCGGGCATCTCTATCGTTTTTTCGACGGTTTTTTTTTTCTTTTCAATCCTTTGCCCCGCTTGTACGGAGCGAGATAAATCCCCCGTCCTTCCACTGCTTTATTGTGACGTTTCGTCTCTTCGAGTTGTCGTCGCGCGGCCTTAGAGTCGTTCACCGCCTTTGCAACACCCGCCGCTCCACCGGCAAGCGAACCGATGACTCCCAAGAGCGGTAACAACGGTAACATACCACCGCGTTTCGCCGTCGGAAGCGTTCTCCTCTTGGTCTTCTTCTTCTTTCTCTTTGTCATACCCATCCCCAATTTCGTCTTTGCTTTCATAGCAGCCCATACGGCGGTAGCAGCAGCCCTCTCACCGAGAGTCGCGTCCGCAGCGGTGATCCGCACCCGCGCTTTATCGGCGAGAACGCGATCGGCTGCGTGGCGGTCCGCTGATTCGCGGTTTTGCGAGTACGCGATGTCGTGATCGCGACACGCCGCGTCCAACGGATTGATACCTCGATCCCCTCGCGCGAGTCGTTTCCGCAGACGAGTCCCCGGCCCGCAAAATTGGTAGCCGGGTATATGCAGCTCCAACGGTAGTCGATTTATCACACTGTTCAGTAAACCGGCACCCTTGTATCGTTTCATAGAGCGCGAATTCTAACGTATCGCGTGTAAATCATATTTCCAACTGAGGTGTGTTTCGACAGCGCTCACCTATAAATAGGAGGCGCGTATCGATCATTAACCAGTACCGCTCTTTCCAACAACCGATGCTGCGCACTCGTCGCGTAATAACAAGGATGAGAAAGAGTCTGGTAAAAAAAATGAAATTTGTACAACAACCGTACACGATCCGTGTGAAAAACATGGATGATAAGACGCAAGGGGTTTGTGAGAAGGCGTGCAGACACGGTAAAATGCTGCCAAACACGATACGCGGTATCATTTGCGGTCCCTCGAATTGCGGTAAAACCAATGTAATGATTAGTCTGCTGGAAAGTCCGAACGGTGTACGTTTCGAAAACGTGTACGTGTACTCGAAATCGTTGAATCAACCAAAGTATCGATATCTCGAAAGATTGCTCGGATCGATCGATGAAATCGGCTACTTTACATTCTCGGACAACAACACAATTGTACCGCACAGCGAGGCGTTACCGAATTCCGTATTCGTCTTCGACGATATAGCGTGCGACAAGCAGAATGCGATACGTGAGTACTTTGCTATGGGTCGACATTCGAAGGTCGATTGTTTTTATCTATGCCAAACGTATGCAAAAATACCGAAACATCTCGTGCGCGACAACGCGAATTTACTCGTAATATTCAAGCAGGATGGAACAAACCTTAAGCACGTCTACAACGATCATGTGAATACGGACATGACGTACGAAGATTTCGGTACATTGTGTCACGCATGTTGGCAGCACAAGTACGGATTTTTAGTGATAGACAAGGATAGTGCGATTAACGATGGACGTTACAGACGTGGTTTTAACGAGTTTGCGGTACCGCGGAATGGTTAGTTGTTCTCGAGACGTTGACGATGACGCTTGACACGAAAGATATCGACGAGAGGGAGAAGATCGCGAAGGAAATCGCTCGTACGAGCGAGTCGATTCGCAAGAAGCATCGGACGTTGAAGACGGGTAGAGTGGAGCAAGAGGTGCAATTGGAGAAACGGTTGAAACCGATCGTAGAGCCGTTGAAACGAATCGTCGAGAACATCAAGGGTGACGATGATTCGGTTGACGATCTCGAGATTAAAAACTAACCGGACATCAAACGAAAGCGGTCGAGCTTCGAGAAGAAGAAGAAAATCAAGCGTACCCCGTTGACGACACCGATACAGACCCCATTGACGTCACCGATACAAGCCTCGACTCCGTTCCAGCCACAAAAATTGGTGTTTGAAGCGCCGACATATTTACCGCCCGAAAACGTGTTCGAAACCACGGACCCGTCTTTCGCGACATCCGTGAGACAGACGATGCAAACGTCCGATGGTCGGGAAGCTCTGTACGGCCAAATGGGTCCGCTGGGCCAAGAGTACATCGGGGAGCTCTTGAGCGGTGACAAGAAGAGAGGGATCGACAACGTGTACGGTGTAAATTTCAACGATGCGGGAACGTTTCTCGGAGACAAGGTCTTCGACATTGATAGAGACGACAATGTGATCGTGGACGGTGTGAAATACGCTGGCACACCCGGCCTGTTTGAATTAATATTCAAAAGACTTCCCGACGATACGCTGTGTACGGAGGATGACAAACAAAAGTACAAGAGCATACTACTCACTACTAACGCTCACAGACGCGGTCATAACGCGCATTTACCTGTTTTGGGAAACAAAGGATACAAATACAAACATATCATCACACCTCTGATATCTAAGAAAGGTGGAGGTGTTGCACATCTCGACAAGAGAGGTGTGGGTCGCACGTTACCCAAGTGTAACGTACCACAGACCATGACTGTGACCGACAACGCGGTCGATTACGTGCACTGGGATGATCCGAACGAATTGGTGGATCGCCTTCGATTGCTGGACGCCTCCCGTCAGGCGGGAAACAACGCGCACGATAACAAGTTTCTCTCGATTATCGAGGAACTGCGCGAAGCCGGTCTGATTATAAATTAATCACAGCTTTTCAACTATCGCCAGTATTGCTCGTGTGATGCTACAGGAATGTCTATCAACAAATTCGGACTACAGTTAGGAGGAGGAAGCGTCAGGGTGACGAGACAGAGCGGCGGAGTCTCGAAGAATTACGTGCGCGAGAATTGTCTCTGCAAGGATGGTGAGGTTTTCAACGCCAAGTCACGCGTAATCAGACATCTCGCCGACCCTGAAGCGGACACCGACGCTGTCAACAAGCTGCATCTGGATCATCACCTCAAGCTTATGAGCGATCGTGCGAATCGAGATCGTATGCTCCATGAAAATTTTAAGCGAGAAGTACTTTCGCGACTCGAAGATTCGGAGAATACCGAACGGACCTGGAAGAGGGACCACGACGATTACATCGAGACCAGATACGTGGCGTTGGAACGACAGATTCACGATTTGAGAGGTCTCCTCGACGAGAGTGTGGCGCTACTCGATGGAAGAGCACAACTTTTGCATCAATATCGGTAGGATAGATTCTTTCAAAAACACCGAAAATTCCTCCTCGGAGTCTTCTAGTACACTGTCGTAACAAGCTGCAAAAATTTCATCGAATACTACGATGATGCGATGAAGAAGAAGAAGCAAAACGAATCACAATGAGCAAGAAGGAAGCGGTGAGCCTGGAGAGGAGATCGCTCGTGGACGAGCTCCACGCACCGGCGAGAAGAAACTTTACGCGTCGGCCAGTCGTCGTGAAAGGATACGACGATTTGTGGCAGGCTGACATTGTCGAGATGAGACCGTACTCGCGATCCAACGGCGGCTGCAACTACATTCTAACCGTTATCAATCTGCTGAGCAAGTACGCGTGGGCCGTGCCCTTAAAGACCAAAGGTGGAATCGAAACGTCCAAAGCATTTTCCGCGATATTTTGGGAGAGAATTCCGAAAAACTTGCAGACCGACCATGGAAAAGAATTTTACAACAGAGATTTTCAAAATCTTGTCAAGAAACACGGCATCAATCATTATTCGACATACTCGGTCATGAAGGCTTCGGTGGTGGAACGATTCAATCGCACGTTGAAGAACGAAATGTGGAAGTTTTTTACGCTCGCGGGATCGTACAAGTGGATCGACGATTTACCGCGATTGGTCTCGGAATACAACGGTCGTAAACATCGTACGATCGGTATGCGTCCGATCGATGCCACTCCCGCGATCGCAAAGGGACTCTTGAACACCGTGTACAGTAACATAAAAATTGCCGCACCAGCGAAATTCAGGGTGGGTGATTCGGTGCGCGTGAGCAAATTCAAAACTATTCGAGAAAGGATACACGCCGAATTGGTCGATGGAGGTGTTTAAGATCGCCACGGTGCAACGTACCAATCCTGTGACGTATCTGATTAAAGATTATCGCGGAGATCAGGTCGCGGGAGGCTTTTACGAGCACGAATTGCTCAAGACCGCTCAACCCGACGTTTATCTCGTGGAGAAGGTGTTGCGCCGAAAGGACGATAAGGTGTTTGTAAAGTGGTTGGGATTCGACAATTCGCACAACTCTTGGATAAATAAAGACGATGTATTGTAATAAACTGTGTATATTTTACATTGTATTATAATAAACTATTATACATATATATACAATGGTGTTCTTTATTACTACAATATGTTACAATATATACATTTAAAAAACTAATAACAATAATACATAAAATATTAAACTATATAAATTACTACGCATTATTTACAAATGTATCTCGCGATGTCCCCATGGTAGAGTGTCGGTGGAACCGGATACGACGTGCCGCTTATCGTCGTACGGACTGAGCGCGAGCTTCGACTCCGACACGGTGTACACCTCGTGCAACTTTGAGCGGATGCACGATTGACGCCGCGTCAGCTCGATTTCGGCGTTGAGACACCGAGTGTAATCGTCGAACGTTATCGTTCTAGCGACTACACTCTTTTTTACACCTTTAACCTTTTTGGTGTCTTTTTGACCGGTGACTCTCAACGCGTACATCTTCGCTCTCAGTCCGACAAATTCCGTCATGATCGCGCCGTTGTTCTCGTCTTTCATCAGACCGGGTACTTTCTTGTTGGCGCGCGGCATACCGTAAACGTTGTCCTCGGAGTAGTCGCTCGTGTCGAATTTGGATATATCGCGTTTCATATCCCGATACGCGTCCTCGCAGTGCAGAAGGTATATCAGACTGTCGGTATCGGTATACATAATTTTGCAATTGTCGCGGTAGAGAGGCGCCATGTACTCGTAGTGGAACTCGTACAAGCAGGTCTTGGATATGTCGAGGATGCACATACCCACGTAGATCGGCTTGTCGAATTTCACTTCGAGTTTTCGCAACTCTACGGCAATCAGATTCTCCGAGAACACGCTTCGGCTGTGGAAATTCGGTTTCGCGATCATAGCCTCCGCTCCGTACCGTCCCTCCCACTGTGTAACGAGTCGTACATCCGTGTGATTTCGCACATTCTCCATAGTTTTGCCGAAAACCGCGTTGTTTATCAATTTGTATAAATTTTTCTCGAAATCGTTTATCGCCCGTGTCCGAAACTGTGTATTTAGTTCTATGTATCCGCGAAGCCATGGAGATTGCACGAATTGCAGTACGCGGTGAATTTTTGCAATTCGCAGACCGTGTCGCACGCATTGCTGCAGATTACGGTAGTGGATGACATAACGCTGCTTATCGCACAGCGTGGCGAGTAATTTGATCTCCCGCTTGCCGGGCGGCTTATCGCGCGTCGGGCAGAACGGCAGATCGGAGTGCGCGTCGTGAAGATTCACCGGGTACAGATCGACTTCCAGCACATAACCGGTAGCCGAATCGGATGCAACGGACATTACGTTAAAGTTTTCGACATCATCGACCCATCGAAATTTGGCGTAGGGCAACGGTTGACACATCGCCCAGCCGTACAAGTTGTTTACATCATAGTACATTAGGTACGACGACGGTTCCGATGGGTCGTAGGATGGCATGTATTTGTTGTTGGCGGCGGCGTATCGGTTGGAGCATTGGCTGAGACCGCCGCGTATACCGCGCTCGACAAACAGCACCATATCGATGTCCGTGAGCAACTCGAATTTTACGCGCGTGTACTTCATCATAGCGTCCCACGTGTATCCCGGTAGAGTGTAGTAATGAGCGGGATCTAAACCGTAACTCTTTATAGACATGTTTCGAAAATTTTGAAAAATATCCGCCAACAAAAGAACGTCTGTTTTCAAATACAAATCGCTGTATTGGCCTAGATCTTCGATTGAAAATGTTTGCCAGACGTTTGTCGCGTGCGCGTAATCACTCTCGGATACCGTTTCTCCGGTGAGCGAGCTGTAAAACGATTCGCGCGATGGCAGGCTTGTGTCCCGGAGCTTGTCGACGCTGTCGACGCTGTCGACGTACTCGTAGGGAAACACACCTTTCCGAGTAAGCAAATTGAAATGTTCCGCGGATAAATGATTGAATTCCGATCGTGTAATCTTTAATTTATCTATAGTTAAATATGATGCCAATTTGTCGAGACTTGTACTGAGAAATTTAAACGAATCAATAAACCGTAATTTTATACACAATTTTGATTTTTGATCCATGGTATCTTTAACATTTTTTGTAAAAGAAATGTATCGCTCTTTCGTCAGCGGTAACAATTCGACGTTGCCTTCAAAGGCATTGGCAACGTCTTTAATAATGAAATGCGCGTCGTAACCGGATAAATTGTGAAATATCACCGGGATAACGTGGGAGTCTTTGTAATTTAGATTGCACGACGAGTGCGCGGCACCGCGGTAACGCCCGGTGAGATGACAATGATCGCGCACCCGCGTATCGTCCGGTGTAAACGGTTTCTCGCACACGTGGCACGTCGCGGTGCTACGGAATTTTTCCGATTCCTCCCGCGTAAGATCCGCCATGGGGACGACGGTGGTGAGGATCGCTTTCACACGGCGCGCCAAATCGTGAAGTTCGTTGACGAACCACGCCACGCAATCCTCACCGCGATACGACTTAAAACTAGATAAAGAATTATCGTACGTGCAACTTACATAAAATCCTACGCTATAGGCTCTGTGATGTTGGTAGGCGTAAGTAGTACCGTCCTGATCCACCTTTTTCTCGAGCGTACATTCGAGATCGGCGTACACTACGAACGGGAGCCGCTCCTTTCGATTGTAATTCCGGAACGTCAGCCACTCGTCGTCCTCGCTGGGGAGAACGACGGCGCAGTCGTTCATTTTCCCGCAGTCGACGCTGTGCGCCGATAATTTCTCCCGTGTATAAAAGTAGTGTAGACACCTGTAATAATTTGTATGATTAATACTGTGAATAAAGTTTCGAATTATTCTATAAATGTGTTTTTACTTACCGATCGCAAATGTACTTTTTATTTGCGTGCTTGCTCAGTTGTGAGCTCACCAACCGCGACAAGTTTTTGATGTATACAAAGTGTGCATTATTGTTTTTACACACGTAGAGCAGGTTGACGTGCTTCTCCTTTTTGTCGTCGGCGAGCCGCAGAGGGACGATTTTTGAGTCTTCGGTGGTGAAGACGTTGACGGAGATGGCGTTTAGTTTCTCAAATTTTGTTATTTGCGGAAGCGTCATGGGGAACTCGATGCCGCACAGGTTGAGCACCGTCGAGTAATGTGGGTATTCTATCGTTCTTTCCGGATGTTTTTCCGCTGGATATAAAGCGGCTACGACTGCCCACGCAAAGCATGCATTATCGTTTGATTTGACATTGACTACCGCCCTTTTCAGCATAATTTTCCGCGGTAACTCGATGTTGCATCCCGCGCGCAGAGGATTGAACTTGTTCACATTGACGGTGAGATTCAGGATACGCGACAACGTCCATCCACTATCGCGTTCCTGAAACTCCTCCAGGGATGTCAAGATGGTGTCAACCACATGCCTCGTGTACCATTCTTGTAGATCAGATGTTGGAAAGAGCTCGCAGTTCTTCGTGGCGATGGTCTTCACGGCAGTCTTGTCGCCCGCGACAAATTCCCCGTTGAACGCGGTGTTAATCTTGACGCTGTTGTGTTCCACCATGACGCCCTGGATCCGCTCGATAACCGTATTTCTCACGTTTTTCAAAAATTCATGAGGATCGATGTAGTTTTGATTGATAATCGCACCGGTCAGCACACGGTTCCTAAACGCCGTCTCGATTTCCTTCCACGTGTAGCCCTTCTTCTCGTATCCACCATATCCAGCACCGATGGGTACGAAACGCTCGTGCAGGGCGTCCCTCACACCCTCCAGACGCGCAATTTGCGCCACCAGAGAGTTGACTACTCCGGTGCGTTGCCTCTTGCGACATTGTTCCTTGAGAGAATCGAGGTACTCGTTGCACTCGTAGTCCCATGGAAGGAACTCTCCCGTCGTTTTGATATTCGCTGCTCGTACGGTAAGATCGCGCTCCTTCTCCATTGCGAATGATTTTGAAGATTCATATTTTTCTCACTCGCTTTATATACCCGTTTGTTACACACGACACTAACTATAAGCATAACGATGGTTCATGTTTGTATTAACAATCCTTATCTTATCTCTTCCGGGAATTATTGTGATCTGATACCCCCTACCATTCCAAAATTACCCCCTCTCCTCCAAACATGATGACGCATCTAGCAACATGGCGATGCCTACAATTTGTATTAACAATCCTTATCACACCCTCTAAGAAACGGCGCTCAAATGCTACCTCTTTGTTCTAAAATACAGCGATGACGCGATTTAAACAGACACTCTACTTTGATGCGCGCGTTGTAGGATAAGTCGATATAGCGGATAGGGTGAGAAAGGTATATAGTCGAGATAATAAAAAATAATTTAATTGAAATAATATTTATTAAACAGATGCATCTAATAAATACATTATGATGGTGAAAATATTTTAACAATAAAGTATGTGATATGCTAGAATTATTGCGATCCAAAGACCTGAGCTAACAGCTCACAATCGATTATATCATTCTTATCGAACGATTCGCTCTCACGTATTACCGCGATGGGATCCTTCGCACCGCTCGCGATTTTTCGAAAGTGTGTGAACTTGATGTCGACCATACTAGTGACGTTGTTCAACGATTGAACGATACGATCCACACAATACTCGAGAGCGATCATGTTATATATGGTGTTGTGTGACATTGCTAAACACACCGTTGATGTTTCCAGACGCAGCACTTTTAGATTATTTATCTTTCCAAACCGTAGCGTGACATGTTCGATGGTTTGAGATGATGCATGTGCTTTGTCTTCATCATTGTTAAAGAAATGGTGGATGGCATGTCGTTGATCCAGGAGGATCTTCCACATGTTGTATGTAAAATGTATCTCTCTGCCATGGTTGTCACCGAGAGCGATTTCTATGTGGCTCGGCGTAGAAATATTGATTCCGATATCCAGATATTTATAGCCGGTTTTTGTCAACGGGTATCTTCTAGCTAAAATTCTGGGAGGCGTGATCATGCTTCTTGGTGAATTACTTGGTGAATTACTTTTATTTCTGTGGATAAAAGCTTGCGTGAGTTCAAAGTGTAACAATGGCGGTGAGTTTAAAAGTGCAAATAGTAAGAGAGTCAACTTACACGTTGGGTAATTGCAGCTTCTTCGCACTCTGCTGTTCGTTGATCTGATTATTCACGGTTGACATGGTGCAAAACATCGTTGCTAGTAAACGTCACAGCGAACTAGTGATTTTCACAATGATTTCGAACGACTGATGGTTCCCTATTCTTTTTCACATGCTTTATATACCCGCTTGTTGCACACGACACTGATTAAAACTATCGATTTGTATTAACAATCCTCATCTTATCTCTTCCGGGAATTATTTTGTTGCATACAAAATTGAAATCTAACAACATGGCGCCGAAAAATGTTGACGTGGCTGCCTGTTGCTATGGGCTTTTGTTCTAAAATACAGCGATGACGCAATCCGTAAACCTGCACGAACCTACATACTATAAACATTGCGATTCCAACAACATGGCGCTCTACTTTGATGTGTAGAAAAAAAACCATAGGATGTAAACAGTTCTCTTTCCAATAAACAATCCTTATCTTTTCCGGGAATCCTTATCTCGCGATTTGTATTAATAATCCTTATCTTCCGAAAATTATTGTAATCTGATACCCCTACCACTCCACATTTACCCCCTCTCCTCCAAAAACGATGACGTTATTACCCCCTCCACTGTTATCTGATACCCCTCTTCCCCTCTTCACCCGCACCCCCCTCATTGCCCCTGGGTTAGAATCATCATAGTATAACTACTGATGACTTTTCGCCAATAAATTGTATATCCATATTTCCTTCCCATGCAGTAAGAAGAATAGGATTGTAATCATTGATATTACTTTCTTCTTTAGTTCGTGGAAGATCATAAAGCCTGCTTCTATGTTTTAATTGTTTTCTACCTGCTATGGCACTTGTTACATCTCTTATATTTAACGTCTCAGTGACAGGACGAGGAAATCTAAAACGACATCTCCGAACAACTTTGCGTCCAACTTTTTTAGAACGGAGACAGTAATCATTATGTTTATGTCGTTGATGCGTATTAACACGTCTGTGCAACAGTGGTGAAATATTTTGATCTAGCATTTTACAGCTTATATATTGTAAAATAAATTTGGAAACTTCTTCAATAGAAGCATCACCAAGAATTGGAGCATTTTTTATCCAGATTAATAAATGAAAATGTTGTATGCCTCTACCTTGGTATTCTCGTCGCCAAAAATAATGGGTGACTTCTCCGATTGGATGATCTTTTGAACAAATAAAGTCAAGCATCGCATGAAAAGTATTATCGATAAATCTCGATGTTGACACAGAATCTCTAGCAACAAGTACACTGGTGCATACCGAAGAATCGCACCATCCATTTACCTCGCGAATATATTCACCTAACTCTTCCCATAACCATTCAGCGGGACTTAATGTAAGAAACCATGTTGCAGGTCCATAATGTTGTGTCATACAATTTAAATTGTTTCTAGGTTTACTCCAGAATTGTTCCGTATTTCTTAGTGTCGAAAATATTGTACTTAAATCGGATTCTAACAATTCTTTGGACATTGCTTCTAAATATTCCGCAGCCGTATAACGAACTTGTGGATTAGCTACATTCATTTTATGATAAATTCCACGATTTAATTGACGTATATTTGTATTGTTTAACAAAAAAAATAGGTATTGTTGATTTAATCTATACTGTGGATGTTTAGACATCAAACGACACTTAATAAATTCATGATCATGAAGCTTAACCTGTCTAGTTTCGTGCTGTCCATTAATACCAAAAGGATATAAATCTGGAAAACATAATAAATCTAAAGATTTCTCACGATTATCCAAAGGTAAGTCTTGGACTTTTAACATTTGATATAAAGCCGTTGCAGTTTTATTTGTTCTTTTTTCATACAATGGATATATAGTATATTGCTCATAATAACCATCATTTTTTTCATCATTAACTTGAGTTAACATTGCCGCATGCTGATTGAATACAGCATCTCCAAGATTTTTCGTTTCCTGTATTTTAGTTTCTGAATTATTTAATGACACATATTTCTCATCCGTTATATCTTTCGGAATATTTTCGTTTTCTTGCACAATTTTGTTTTCTTGCACAATTTCGTTTTCTTCCACAATTTCGTTTTCTTGCATAATTTCGTTTTCTTCCACAATTTCGATTTCTTTCACAATTTCGTCCTCTTGCATTTGAAATTCCAGATTATTATTTAATTTTTCCAAACATAATTCATCATGAGTATTTGGTAATATTATTTCAGAATAGAAAGAGTTATTATTCTTTAACCATATTAATGCATCAAATACTTTTCTAACATTTACTATTTCTTCCCAGATAATTTTTGATTTTGTGGGAATACCTCTGACTAAAATAAATAATTCATGATTAATATTTATGGCATCAGTATTAGAACATAATTTGTTTAATGTCTCTTGTATAGGAAGTGGTAAATGAAATGTTCTACCTTTAACTTTTTGTATCATTTGCCTCTCAGGTAATTTTTTGTTTTTCATAACATTTCCCATTTTAACAACAGTTTGAAATGCTTTAGCTCTCTGTATAAGAATCTTTTCAAATGTGTTAAGAGATGATATTACTTCAGGTACATTATTTGTAAAAAGATTATTTAAGATGCAATACGCAGGCATTAAACCCTGAGAAAATTTTTGTTTGCAATAATTACATATATATTGTGAATTAATTTGTTGTTTCTCCACATATGCCATTAAATCTTTCCAAATTGGAATATCTACTTTTGCCCAAATGATTTCAGAAACATTTTTTTTATAACAAAGTTTTTCGCATGATACACAAACATAACGCGGTGTGGCCGTTAAACGTTTTTTCAAAGCCTTAAACGCATTCTTATACTTAGAAAAGATATCATCATCGCTCATAATTGCATCGCTTTGTTGACGCTTGCATATATCTGCTTTCTCTTGTGCAGCAATTACAAGTTTATTTAACGTTTCCAAATCAGCACAATTTAATGTTTCATCTAAATTCAAAATTTTGTCATAAAAATGTGTAAGTTGATAAATCAGGCGCCTCACATTTCTCACTTCCGGAAAATGAGATGATAACAATAGAACTGGTAAAAATATCCCTTTACAAATAGTGAAATTATCATGACAACTCTGTGCATGACCTCGTTTTGTGTTTGATGTTCTTACTGTACATGTACGAATACTTTCTATCAATGTAGGAACATTCTTTACAGTACATGTACTAACAATTTCAAGAAATTTTTTGTATCGTTCAATCAAAATTGGATTGTCAATTTTACATTTTAATGAAGTATTGCATAACCACGATTTTTTTGCTTGTGCTGGTATCAAAGGTAACACATTTACAACTTGTCCTTCCATATTCATTACTAAAGATTCTTTAAAACTTGTATTATAATACATAGATTCTCTAAAATAATTTTCAGATGACGCTATATGTCTAGATATCCCACATAATGCATCTAATTTTTCATCAATTCCACAGCACTTATCAACACGAGTCAAGTATACTTCTGATTTTTTTTTAAGCACTGCTAACATATAATTCATCTTGCGAATATAACCGTTTCTAATATACATACACCAACGTATTATTTTCTCGGCTTCTAATTGTTTTTGAATGTTACCTCTAATATTTAATTTTTCTGAAATGTTTTTAATAATTATTGCTAAAGAAGTATGAAATTTTATAGAATGCTAATACTGAAATTTTTTATATTTTTTAATAATTTTATCTGCAACATTACATTTATTTTTATTTATTACAAATTTGTTTTTATTCTCTTGATTTTTTTCTTCTTTTTTCTTTTTATAATATTGTCTGTTATTACGATACTTACATTCTAATACTTTTTGTCTACTTTGTTTGTTTTGCGAGCCTATAGCATAAAATATGCATTGTGTGCTTTTTTCAACAAAATCTTCTTCATATCGCAATCTTTTTTTAGCGCAATCATTTTTTAAATCACTTTCATCTTGAGACCGTTTTTCAGAGCAACATCTTTCTAAATTATTTTTCTTTTTATATAGACGTCGTTTTTTAGCGCAATTTTCTTCCAAATTATTTTCAAATTGACGCCGTTTTAAGACATTTTCTACATTTTGTTTATACCGATCTTGATTCTTATTTTCATTTTTCTTTCGTAATTCTTTAAATTCAAGATTTTTTTGAAATCGATTTGCTTTTTGTTGCTCCGTCTCTTTTTGACGTTTCATACGTGCACGAGTTGCTGAAGCTTCTCTCTTTTTAATTATTGCTAATGGAAGCACTTTTTGAAAATTATCATTATTTAAATCTTGAGGAAAGTGTTCAATCATATTAGATTCAAAAATTTTTATTAAATGAGAACGCATTAAACTATGATCATATCTCACTTTTTAAGGTTTAATATTAAATAATAATGAAATAGCAAAAGCTATAGCAAAAACACCGCAATCATTACCATTTGGTTGTTTTTGTACAGTAGGAAATTTGACAGGCCGCTCATTAAAAGGATAAGTTGGAAATAATTGTCTTAAAAACTTTTCATGATCACTGTGCAATTCTTTCTTATTTAATGAATCATAAATAAATAAATTTTTTCTATCATAATAGCTGCATATCCAATGTTGTGTGCTATGTAAAATCTGTATATGTTTTTTGTCTTCTGGTATAGGTTTTATATACTCAAGACGTTGCAATTTCCATGTCTCTTCAGGTTTATAATCTGAACAATTTTTTAAAAATTGGTTAAAATAATCCATATGTTCATCGTTTAACCAACCGCCGTGAACAATAATTTCTTTCTGATCTAATGACAGCATAATCTGTTCTATTTCCGTAGATTTTTTTATCTTACTAACTTCTTGATTCTCATGTTCGTTTTTATTTTTCATTTGTAATTCTTTAAATTCACGATTTTTTTGCAATTGATTTGCTTTTTGTTGCTCCTCTTTTTGATGTTTCATACGTGCACGAGTTGCTAAAGCTTCTCCCTTTTTAATTATTGCTAATGGAAGCACTTTTTGAAGAGTATTATTATTTAAATCTTGAGGGAAGTGTTCAATCATATTAGATTCAAAAATGTTTATTAAATGAGAACGCATTAAACTATGATTATATCTCACGTTTTCAGGTTTAATATTAAATAATAATGAAATAGCAAAAGCTATAGCAAAAACACCGCAATCATTACCATTTGGTTGTTTTTGTACAGTAGGAAACTTGACAGGGCGCTCATTAAAAGGATAAGTTGGAAATAATTGTCTTAAGAACTTTTTATGATCACTGTGCAACTCTTTCTTATTTAATGAATCATAGATAAATAAATTTTTTCTATCATAATAGCTGCATATCCAATGTTCTGTGCTATGTAATATCTGTATATGTTTTTTGTCTTCTGGTATAGGTTTTATATACTCAAGACATTGCAATTTCCATGTCTCTTCAGGTTTATAATCTGAACAATTTTTTAAAAGTTGGTTAAAATGATCCATATGTTTATCGTTTAACCAATCACCTTGAGCAATATTTTTTTTATCTGATTTTAACATCATCTGTTTTTCTATTTTTATAGACATTTTTGTTTTATTAATATTATTAAAATTCAATATTTTCTATATCCTTACAGGCACACAACAGTTACAGACGCACAGCAGTCGATTTTTGTAGGCGCACAGCAACCCTTCTTTTTATGTCAAGTGTTTAAAGACGCACAGCAGTCACTCTTGAAGGTGCACAGCAACCTTTCTTTTTATAAGCGCACAGCGCAGTGATTCTTTTTATAAGGTGCACAGCAACCGTTTTTTTTTGTAAGCGCACAGCGCAGTGATTCTTTTTATACGGTGCACAGCAACCGTTCTTTTTTATAAGCGCACAGCAGCTCTTGTATAAAAAGTAAAAAAAAAAATACTTACACCGAAACTCCTCTGGAAATCCAAGAATCTACAATAAACATTTAATACAGTAATAATGGCTAAACAATCTTTTATTTCAATTTTTAATACACTAATACAATTTTTTTTAATGTTACACTAATTATACAATTTTGTATTATTTACTTAATAAATTATTAAAATTTTAAATTTTCCAATTTTAAAATACCACTTACACTTTCTCACTGTCTTTCTCTGTTCTTCAAATAATAATAGTATCTGCAATAAAAATTAATAAAGTAAACATATATTGTTGTATTTAACACGATAAATATTGAATCGAAATATTGAATACTTTAAAATGTTAATATATTTACTATAAATACCATGTAGTATTATCCTGAAATAGATAAAGTCGTGTAAAGACGTTTGATTTTTAATATAAAATATTAACATATATTTACTATAAATATATTCAATATTTGTTTCTTGATCTAAGAGTCGTTTATCTTTACTCTTTAATTTATGGTATTCATAGTAAATATAAAAATATGTAAATATTTTATTTACATTAAAAATCAAACGTCTTTACACGACTATCTATTTCAAGATAATACTACATGGTATTTATAGTAATATATATATTAACATTTTAATATATATTAACATTTTAAAATAAATATAAAAGCTCTATCATTTTTATTAAATAAATATATGTTAAAAGTCAATATAAAATAATAATTTTAATATAATAATATTAATTAATAAGTTAACATATACAGGGTGTCTGGCAATAATCGCCCCACCGGTCATATACAGGTAGAGGAGGTCAAATCGAGTAGAAAAGTCCTTTACCATTTTTTGATTTTTGTAATAAGTACTAAGTAATTAACAAAAAAAGATTGGTGAATCCGTGCAAGTAAAGCGCGCGCAGCGAGAAGGACATCCCACTGCTATGCGATCACTAGGCGCGCGATGAAGCGTTGGGAGGAGCGCTCTACAAATGACAATGGCAACATACGAGCGGCGCGTAACGCTAGATCCTTATGTCCTAGTGATCGCGTAGCAGTGGGACGTCCTTCTCACCGCGCGTGCTTTACTCGCGCGGATTCGCCGATCTTTTTTCGTTAATTACTCAGTACTTATTATGAAAATTAAAAAATGGTAAAGGACTTTTCTACTCGATTTGACCTCCTCTACCTGTATATGACCCCGGTGGGGCGATTATTGCCAGACACCCTGTATAATAAAGCACAAAAACCCAAAGCCAGATGTAATAACATTTATTACTCTTGGGTAACACGTTTTGAAGAACCGAAACGTATGTTAAACAAGAGTAATAAATGTTAAAAAGTTTAGTTAGCAAATTACATCTGGCTTTGGATTTTTGTACTTTACTTTTATTATATGTAAATTTATTATTAAATATTATATTGACAATCAGACGTTTCTAACACGGCTGCTATATTTAGAGATATAATACTATACTATATATATAAAATAAACAACGGAAACATACCTCAAGTAATATACTGAGCAGTTGTTATCACAAGAACACCGTAAATATTTCCACCACTATAAACACAAATATGCACAATAAACACGGCAGACATTTTGTCTCATCTGTCAGTCGACAGCCATAGAGTCACATTTATATAAATGACTTACAAATTGTGCTACGCCTCAAAAGTATTCAATTGATGTTTTCCGTAAACCAATCTCGTTTCTAATGACAGCTGACAAATCACAATGCAGCATTTCCATTTCTCTTTATGACAATGGCCGGTATTCGTAGTCGGTCACAACACTTAATATTCTGTGGTTAGTGGACAGACAGAACAGAAAGTGTGCACACTTTGTGTACATGGTGGAATCTGCAGGTAAGTAAGCAGGTATATGTAAGCAGGTATGTAATGTTATTATTATATGAATATTTCACGACTGTAAAACTAATAATATATTTATTTATGTCTGTCTAAGCGCTGTCACAAGTATCTCTGCCCTTGCTGGTTTTGCCAGAGCAGTGTCATCAGTGTCATCAGTGGCTATTATTTTTTTTCGAATCGAGGTGTGATTTTATTTCCTTGGTTGGCTAAAGTAAACATGACAGCTCTATTCAATAAGAAAGATGGGTATGCGTAGTTGTATGAATAACTATATCTATTTTTTTTGCTTTTACATGGATGTTATATAGATAATCTTTATCTTTTATATAGAAAGGATAACATTTCAACAATGTTGGTGAGAAAGAAGTAAAAGGCAGGCCAGATATATGTTTTATCAAGTTTTGATTGATCAACGAGATTGTCCTTTTATAGTAAGAAACAAAAAATTATAATTTTTATCTTGCTTTATATGTATATGATATATATTTAGCGTGCTCAAACAGAAGCGGTTTTTTAGGCAATCATGAGAGCAGTCGCAGTTTGTACGCTATTTCAGGATTAGATTATTGCTCATGAAGATGTATTGTTGCCATATACTACAAATGAGAAAGCAGCATTGCAACACGAATTGTTCGATAAATTTTTGACCTATCATCCAGACAAGGAACCATGTTTTGTAACATAAGAGATCTTCCGAGCATGGCAGAAATATATATATAATATATATATTACCATTTACATGGTACCATTTACATGGATTTTCAATATAGTAGTCATGTGAGTTTGCAAGCTCCTAGTGGTTATATGTGGTGATTATCTAATTCTTATCAATATATAAGCGTTATTTTTTTAATTTATTTATTTTTTAACTCTAGGGGAACATTTAGGATGGAAAGAGAAGACGGATATTCATTTGATTTTGTAGAATACCACCTTTTTCTTTGGAATCGAAGGAAGAAGAGCCTAAAGTAGAAACACTATGCCTTATGTGACAATTGTTGTTTAGAGACTTTAGTGTATGATTTGTCTAAAATAAATAAAATTAGATAGCTCAAAGTTTAATAATTTTGTTCTGAGTATCCTAAATTAGTTTCAACAATATTTTATAATTTACAGTCAATTTTGTATATAAAAAAAAAAAATATAGCATGTCGCCTTCTGTAGTTAACGTAAAATTGACTGAAAATTATAAATATCGTTGAAACTAATTTAGGATACTCAGAACAGAAATATTAAACTTTGAGCTATTTAATTTTATTTATTTTAGACAAATCATACACTAAAGTCTCGAAACATGTACTTTTTTCACAAAAATGTATGGTAAAATTGAAATTTATACAATCATATCAATTATTATTATGCCTTATGTGACAATTGTTTAGAAACTTTAGTGTATGATTTGTCTAAAATAAATAAAATTAAATAGCTCAAAGTTTAATATTTCTGTTCTGAGTATCCTAAATTAGTTTCAACAATATTTTATTTTTTATAATTTACAGTCAATTTTAATAAAAAAAAAATATAGCATAAGTCGCCTTCTGTAGTTAATGCTATGGTTGACAACAATAATAATATATTACATGAATATCTATATCCTGTGCAATTGTCATATAAATAAGAAGACAAAAAGTGGTAAGTAATATATATAAGTAATATTTATTTATATATATTTATATTTATACATATATATATATGTGGCGGTTGCCAGATATTTTTGGGTAGGTTTGCACAAAGGAGTCAGAGCTAGTAATAATCTAGTTTATTCTATTTAATATCGTATTTTGTTTTTACAAAGTTTATGGCGCCCTAAGGCGCAGACTATTCGCAACCGGTGTTGTGGTTAGCGAGAGTCTCTTTAAAATAACGTCTTGAATTTCTTGCGACGTGCAAGAAGACGTTCTAGTCTGTGGAAGGCTAGCAGCCGCTCTAAGCTTTTCCCTGGTGTTGGCGGAAGTGGTGAAGGCGTACTGCCGGGACTCGGCGAGCGACACCTTAACTGGGCTGCCTGTTCCGTCTGCGTGGTGGCGTCGGCAGTGTGTTCTCCGGTCTGAGTGGCTACGGACTGAGTAGCTGGTGGCCGTTGTTTCCTTGTCCGTGGATCGGAACGTTCTATCGTGAACTCTATGGGTATCAGAGTCCACGGTAATAATGCCTGTCCTGGTGCGACTCCCTGGTCTCGTGACTGCGGTCCTGTCGGTACCTCGGCTATTCCCTTGGAAGGTGGCTGCAGAGGGGGTTCCCTCGGAGTTGGTTGCAGCCGCTGAGGAGGTTCGTCGTGACGTCTCCTCTTCCGTGGTCTTGGCACCGTAGTGCCGTTTATATCTTTTGAGGGCCAAAAATATATTTGGCGCGCCTCAAAGGCAATTTTCGAGGGCCAAGGTGAGTTGGCACACCTCGTAAAAATGCCGGGTTACCTTGTCTGTGATCTGAGGCCCACTATATGTAAGCTCACTCAGATCCGAGGACGTACTGATTATCGTTTTTCGATGCTCATATATAGGCAGCTCGTGGCTTTTTACTTACGAGTTAGTTTTAGCCGGTCGTAGCCCTCTAGCGGTGAATATTGGAACTTATGCTTTCTCTCCGTCTAGTGACGGTATCTCTGTTTCTATTTGTGGTTGGCTATTTAGCCGCCACAATATATATACTTATGTATTTATTTATATTAATATATATTTATTTATATATAAAAATAGTTTAATAGAAAAGTGGTGAGTAAAAATTATTAAAAATGGAAATGAATATGTCCGCGACTTTGCCCGCGACTTTGCCCGCGACTTCCACCGCGACCTCCTCGACGACCGCGACCTCCTCTTCTTCCTCTGTTCCATCGTGGTGCTGTAATAGAACAAAACAAATTTAATAATTTATTTTCGGGGATAAAATAATTAAAATTAATAAAATATATATAAAATAAAATATAAAATAAATAAAATAACTTACGTAGCACTGGTATGTACTCCTGTCCCCTCTGCTGCCACTGCCATTGTTGTTGTTGCTGTTGCTGCTGTTGCTGCCAATTTTTTATCTCTAAAAAAAAATTAAAATATTAAATTTATACTTATTATACTTATTTTGAGAGCGAATATAATTTTTATAATTTTTACCTTTTATAATATGTGGCGGAAGATATGAACAATCAAGAGTCGTGTCTCTTGATTGTTCATATGATGATGATGCTGGTAGCGGCGGCGGCTGCGACTGTGGCTGCAACGCTGACAGCGGTGGCCCCGGTGGCAACGATGACGGCGGTGGCCCCGGTGGCAATGATGACGGCGGTGGCCCCGGTTGCAACGATGACGGCGGTGGTCCCGGTGACAATGGTGGCGGTGGCCCCGGTGGTAACGGTGGCAGTGGCGGTGGCCCCGGTTGCAACGATGACGGCGGTGGTCCCGGTGGCAATGGTAGCGGTGGCCCCGGTGGTAACGGTGGCAGTGGCGGTGGCCCCGGCAACGTGTCACAAGATGGGTTCAGTATTACTTTTAATGCTCGAAATTCTTCCTTCAATGCAGCGAGTTCAGCAATAGTCGCTGCATTGAAGGAAGAATTTTCTTTCTCTGCTTCATTCATTTCTGTAAAAAAAAAATATTTTATACTTTCTATTATTTTGTTACATTACATAATATAATTTTGTCTTGTACTTACTTTTTTTCGCTCCCTGCGACTGTGTCTTTGCGACGCCATTTTAGATACGCCTCTTATGGTTTCCATTATTATCCATTTCCATTATAGGCTTAGGCTGTATTCCGAAATTCACTGCCAGTACTGAAAATCTACAGTTTATGTAACGTATATTGTAGATTTTCAGTACTGGCAGCGAATTTCGGAACATAGCCTTAGTTTACAAGATGCAAATTTTAGGCCGCTAGTGCTATTGGTGGTGAGGTTAATGTCCTCCTTGGAACTTCCGAGCAGCGACAAAAAACATGGAGGACATTAACCTCACCACCAATAGCACTAGCGGCCTAAAATTTGCATCTTGTAAACTAAGGCTATGTTCCGAAATTCGCTGCCAGTACTGAAAATCTACAATATACGTTACATAAACTGTAGATTTTCAGTACTGGCAGTGAATTTCGGAATACAGCCTAAGCCTATAATGGAAATGGATAATAATGGAAACCATAAGAGGCGTATCTAAAATGGCGTCGCAAAGACACAGTCGCAGGGAGCGAAAAAAAAGTAAGTACAAGACAAAATTATATTATGTAATGTAACAAAATAATAGAAAGTATAAAATATTTTTTTTTTACAGAAATGAATGAAGCAGAGAAAGAAAATTCTTCCTTCAATGCAGCGACTATTGCTGAACTCGCTGCATTGAAGGAAGAATTTCGAGCATTAAAAGTAATACTGAACCCATCTTGTGACACGTTGCCGGGGCCACCGCCACTGCCACCGTTACCACCGGGGCCACCGCTACCATTGCCACCGGGACCACCGCCGTCATCGTTGCAACCGGGGCCACCGCCACTGCCACCGTTACCACCGGGGCCACCGCCACCATTGTCACCGGGACCACCGCCGTCATCGTTGCAACCGGGGCCACCGCCGTCATCATTGCCACCGGGGCCACCGCCGTCATCGTTGCCACCGGGGCCACCGCTGTCAGCGTTGCAGCCACAGTCGCAGCCGCCGCCGCTACCAGCATCATCATCATATGAACAATCAAGAGACACGACTCTTGATTGTTCATATCTTCCGCCACATATTATAAAAGGTAAAAATTATAAAAATTATATTCGCTCTCAAAATAAGTATAATAAGTATAAATTTAATATTTTAATTTTTTTTTAGAGATAAAAAATTGGCAGCAACAGCAGCAACAGCAACAACAACAATGGCAGTGGCAGCAGAGGGGACAGGAGTACATACCAGTGCTACGTAAGTTATTTTATTTATTTTATATTTTATTTTATATATATTTTATTAATTTTAATTATTTTATCCCCGAAAATAAATTATTAAATTTGTTTTGTTCTATTACAGCACCACGATGGAACAGAGGAAGAGGAGGAGGTCGCGGTCGTCGAGGAGGTCGCGGTGGAAGTCGCGGGCAAAGTCGCGGGCAAAGTCGCGGACATATTCATTTCCATTTTTAATAATTTTTACTCACCACTTTTCTATTAAACTATTTTTATATATAAATAAATATATATTAATATAAATAAATACATAAGTATATATATATATATATGTATAAATATAAATATATATAAATAAATATTACTTATATATATTACTTACCACTTTTTGTCTTCTTATTTATATGACAATTTCACAGGATATAGATATTCATGTAATATATTATTATTGTTGTCAACCATAGCATTAACTACAGAAGGCGACTTATGCTATATTTTTTTTTTATTAAAATTGACTGTAAATTATAAAAAATAAAATATTGTTGAAACTAATTTAGGATACTCAGAACAGAAATATTAAACTTTGAGCTATTTAATTTTATTTATTTTAGACAAATCATACACTAAAGTTTCTAAACAATTGTCACATAAGGCATAATAATAATTGATATGATTGTATAAATTTCAATTTTACCATACATTTTTGTGAAAAAAGTACATGTTTCGAGACTTTAGTGTATGATTTGTCTAAAATAAATAAAATTAAATAGCTCAAAGTTTAATATTTCTGTTCTGAGTATCCTAAATTAGTTTCAACGATATTTATAATTTTCAGTCAATTTTACGTTAACTACAGAAGGCGACATGCTATATTTTTTTTTTTTTATATACAAAATTGACTATAAATTATAAAATATTGTTGAAACTAATTTAGGATACTCAGAACAAAATTATTAAACTTTGAGCTATCTAATTTTATTTATTTTAGACAAATCATACACTAAAGTCTCTAAACAACAATTGTCACATAAGGCATAGTGTTTCTACTTTAGGCTCTTCTTCCTTCGATTCCAAAGAAAAAGGTGGTATTCTACAAAATCAAATGAATATCCGTCTTCTCTTTCCATCCTAAATGTTCCCCTAGAGTTAAAAAATAAATAAATTAAAAAAATAACGCTTATATATTGATAAGAATTAGATAATCACCACATATAACCACTAGGAGCTTGCAAACTCACATGACTACTATATTGAAAATCCATGTAAATGGTACCATGTAAATGGTAATATATATATTATATATATATTTCTGCCATGCTCGGAAGATCTCTTATGTTACAAAACATGATTCCTTGTCTGGATGATAGGTCAAAAATTTATCGAACAATTCGTGTTGCAATGCTGCTTTCTCATTTGTAGTATATGGCAACAATACATCTTCATGAGCAATAATCTAATCCTGGAATAGCGTACAAACTGCGACTGCTCTCATGATTGCCTAAAAAACCGCTTCTGTTTGAGCACGCTAAATATATATCATATACATATAAAGCAAGATAAAAATTATAATTTTTTGTTTCTTACTATAAAAGGACAATCTCGTTGATAAAATCACACCTCGATTCGAAAAAAAATAACAGCCACTGATGATGACACTGATGACACTGTTCTGGCAAAACCAGCAAGGGCAGAGATATACTTGTGACAGCGCTTAGACAGACATAAATAAATATTATATTAGTTTTACAGTCGTGAAATATTCACATAATAACATAACATTACATACCTGCTTACATATACCTGCTTACTTACTTGCAGATTCTACCATGTACACAAAGTGTACACACTTTCTGTTCTGTCTGTCCACTAACCACAGAATACTGAGAGTGTTGTCAACATGTCTTGCTACACTTCTGCACTTTAAGATCGAAAAAAATTTTTTTATGAAGAATACTATTATTTTTGATATACACTACCTTTATTCGTCTCCACAACACGTTATATATACATTCTACGACCGATATTAATTATATCAACGTTAATTAATATCATCAAAGCTGCGAGCTGACAGGTCTGAGCGCCGCCATATTAGAAATCTGAGTTGAGTGCGTTCTGATTGGTTGCGTGCTGACGACGCTGACCAATAAGACATGCGTGACATTTTACGCGATATTTTAGCGTGACATCCGAGAAAAATGATGATTTTTTAGATTTCTCGACTTTGGATTATTATAACTTTTTTTCTACAACACCTACAGTAAAAACAAGCATACTTTTCTTATGTAATTTGGGTATGCGCTATCGATTGAGCCTATTATCAACTCAATTGGCCCAGCCGTTATTGAGATCCGATAATCTCGGCTCATCTGAACCTTCCGTCTCGTGTAAAGATACACGGTCGGTCTTGCGCTACGCGTGAACTTGGCGCGAGACACTACCGTGTCTCTTGATGATGTAGCATTTCGGAAGTTAATCTTTTACTATAACACGGTTCTCTGTCTAGTATGTCAATTTTGTCCCATTTGAAGTCATGATTGAAATCCTTTCTGTGGCAAGAAATTACTGAGGGGGAACCTGATTTTTTATTGATATCCGTTCTGTGTTCTTTTATTCTAGTCCGTAATTGTCTTTTTGTCTGTCTTACGTACGTGGCGTCACAGTCTTGACAAGAAATCTTATAAACAATATCACACTGGTTTATCCTGTCTAAAGAGTCCTTTCCAGTTTTTATGATTTTGTTTAATTTGTTGTTGCATGAAAAGGCCAACATACAGTCATTTATTTTTGAAAATTGAAAAAATTGTTCAGATAAATTTTTAACATATGGGATCGTAAAAATTTTCCTTTTTTTATTATTATTATCGTTGTTCTTATCGTCATTTTTGTTAAAATTTTTGTGTATGTGAAAATTAATTCTGTTTCTAATATTTGAGAAAATAAAATGTAGTGGATAACTATTGTTTAACAGAATTGTTATTATGTTTTCAAAATTTTTTTGTTGAAAACGTGGATGTGAGAGCTATAGGGCCCTATCGACCATGCCAAAAATGACATCTTTTTTATGAGATAAAGGATAGTGTGAGTGGAAATTTAAGTATTTTTCCGTGTTTTGGAGTAGAATAAAGATTCTGTTAAATTTCTTAGAGGCTCTTCTTTGGTTAAAGATTCCTTCCTTTTTTTACCAGTATTGCTGACGTTAATTCGTTAACCGCAAGTTGTTGTACCGTAATAATTTATAATCAGTTAGTTAACTTTGTTGAATGTAATACTATTTTATTATAACAAATTAACTGTGTGAGAACGTACAGATAAAACTATATATAATAGTTTGTATGAGAAGCATTCAACCGTTTCCGTTGAAGTCTCAGAGCGTTTTAACAAATCGCCTCCCACTTCCTAGAAGTGAGATATCGCTCGCAGATTTAATTTGGAATCGATGCTCGCGATGGCACCACTTGTTGGGAACATCAACGTCACGATTAGACGCGTTAAAATCTAGCATGATGTTAGGAGTATGTTCCAAACATACCGCTCGCCTCGTACATGAATGTACGACGATTTTTGACAGTAAGCTTAATACTAAAGGATACAGTAAGTGCTTGTAATATGACGCAATTAACTAATGAGATGAATGACGAGTGCTATATGCAGGCACAAGAAATGAAAAAAAAACTATGAAAAAAGATTACTACTTGATAAAGAGAATAAAACAATGGAAATATATCTAACCATAATTATGGTAACTTAATAGCATGTTAACTAAATGGCGTTGAATAAATGTTATACAATCAATCATTGGAATGGTTACCGCCCGCCGTGGTAGTGTCAATTTGTTTTTTCAAGTGAAATTGTATCCACTGGGAGACGGCACAGCTTTATTATCGGACGCTCTTGTAAATTCCGTTTATAGTTTTAATTTTGACAACGCGTACTTGTCTGCTGTCATCTGGGTACGTGGACATTACTCTTCCGAGTTCCCATTTTGAGGGTGGCAATAAATCATTACATATTAATACAATTTCATTAGGCTTTAAATTAACCTGAGTGTATTGTCATTTATGGCGTTGTTGCAGTGAGTGTAAATAGTCCTTGGACCAAATGCGCCAAAATTGTTCGTACATACGCTGTACACGTTGCCAACGATTTAATCGCGTTTCCTTCAGATCTAGCAGCGATTTCTCCGGTATGGTTACCAACGGTCCGCCGACTAGAAAATGTCCAGGAGTTAAGGACGTAAGGTCACTAGGATCATCAGAGAGTGGTGCGATAGGACGGGAATTTAAGCATGCCTCGATTTGCGTTAATAATGTGACAAATTCTTCAATTGAGAGCGTATGTGTCCCAACGACTCTTCTTAAATGATGTTTTACTGATTTGACACCAGCTTCCCATATTCCTCCAAAGTGAGGAGCGGAAGGTGGTATAAATTTCCATTCGATTCGATCGTTGGCGAGATATGCAGTTAGATCAGGGTTGCGAGATAGATTTTTAAATGTGTGAGATAGTTCGCGCTCAGCGCCGTGAAAGTTTGTTCCGTTATCACTCAATAGTGTTGAGGGGATACCGCGGCGTGCTGTAAAGCGGCGGAAGGCTGCTATGAAGCCTTCCGAGGAGTAATTGTGAACCAGTTCTAAATGTATGGCTCGCGTTGCTAAACATATGAACACCGCGATGTATGCTTTGAATGGTTTCTGACCTCGCCCGACTTTTGTTAATATTTGAATTGGTCCTGCGTAGTCGACCCCAGAATGTTGAAATGGTCTACTCGGATTGACTCGATTGCTTGGCAAATCGCTCATTATTTGCGAAGTAACTACCGCGCGTTGACGTGTGCATGGAATGCATCGATGTATGTATGTGACCCTTGACTAGGTTGCGTGCATTTAATATCCAAAACTTTTGTCTGAGAACACGTAAGGTTAGTTGCGGTCCTCCATGCAGAGTTTGTTTATGAATTTGATCCACAATGAGTTCGGACAATCGATGACGTGGTAGTATTATTGGGTGTTTTTCATCGTATGTTAAGGATGCGTGATTTAAACGACCGCCTACCCGTAAGATACCTTTATTGTCAATAAATGGATTCAAATTTCTTAACTTACTGCTTTTGGATAGACAATTATTGTGTTTAATAGCTCGTATTTCTGGATCAAAATATCGCCCTTGAATGTGTGATATCCAAAAGTTATGAGCCTGATCTATGACAACAGCTAATGAGATTGGTAACTCATTTTTTCTACAGTTATTTCTTTTAATACGTGATTTATTTGCAAAGATTATGCAGTACGCTGTGATTTTGAGTAGTTTCGGCCATGAAGATATGTTATGGATTACTTCCCATTCTATTTACTTTGGTTGAGCTATAAGTGTTGTGGTTGTTTTTTGTTCAATGCTTGTATCTGCTATTAAGCAGGTTGGCTGTTCAGGCCACGAAGTTGTATGTGAACGGAGCCAGGACGGTCCTGCCCACCAAAGAGAATGCTCTTTTAACTGAGCTACAGATATACCTCTTGATGCACAGTCTGCTGGATTATTAGCGGAGTTAATGTACCTCCATTTTGTGGTAGGCTTGTTTGGATTTCAGAAACTCTGTTAGTGATAAACGTTTTCCAGCTTGAAGGATGTTGCTTAATCCATGCGAGTGTAATCATGGAGTCCGACCAACAGTATACCGGTGTCTCTGGACTTTTCAAAATACGTTGCACAAAGGCAATGATTCGTGTTAATAGTACGGCACATAATTCTAATCTCGGAATGCTTATAGTCTTTATAGGAGCTACCTTTAATTTACTTATTATTAGTGTAGTGTGAAAATAATCAAGCGAAGATAAAATGCGAATATATACGACCGCTGCGTAAGCTCTGGTGGATGCGTCAGCGAATCCGTGCAATTCGACTCCTAAGTCTGAGCCTGACTGCCTTGTCCAGCGTGGTATAGTGATGTGTCTGAGCTCAAAAAGACTGTGGTAATAGGAGTTCCACCAGTCTCGTAAATCGCCTGGAAGTGTGCTATTCCAATCTACTCGTCGGATCCACAATTCTTGCATAAAGATTTTTGCAGATATCACAATCGGGGTAATCCAGCCGAGTGGATCGAAAAAACGTGCAATCGTAGACAATACGCAACGTTTAGTGCTTCCAGGTGAAGTTGGCAATGAATTGTTGAAATTGAAGCTATCGGATGTAGGGTTCCATGCAACGCCTAAAACTTTGGTAATGAAACTTTCTGAAAATGTAACGTTATTTAAGTCCAGTCAATCAACTGTGGGTATGTCTCGTAATAGTTCCTCATAGTTTGAGGTCCCTTTTCGTAGGTGAAAACCTCCACTTTGCAGCAATGAGTTTAACTGTTTGCGTGTTTCTTCAATGGTGGATACATCGTCGCCACCGAGTAGAATGTCGTCTACGTATGTGGAATCGCGCAAGATGGGAGTAGCTAACGGATATTGTGCTCCTTCGTCTGCGCATAGCTGCTGTAATACTAGCATAGCGAGAAATAGAGCTGAAGCCGTAGGTGATGGTCAATAATCGATAGTGCTCAACTGGTTGATCAGGGTTAGGCCGCCATATAATACGCTGATAGTTAGTGTCATCTGGATGGATCATGATTTGTCTGTACATTTTTGCTATATCGGCAACCAAGACCAACCGATACATTCTCCACCGTAAGATAATGGACGGTAAGTCCGTTTGAAGCTTAGGGCCTGTCAAGAGACAGTCGTTTAATGATACGCCATTGGAGCTTGCACTTGAAGCGTTGAAGACAATGCGTACAGGAGATGTAGAGCTCTCCTTTACAACAGAATGATGAGGCAAATAGTAGTTTGGCTTTATTGCTATCTCTGATAAGGTTAGCGGAGCCATATGCCCGAGCGATTCATACTCGTGTAGAAATTTTTGATATTCTTCGGATAATTTGACATTATGCGATAAGCGATGCTTCAAGCGGTCCAATGATTTGGACGCTAAGTAGTATGATTCACCAAGATCCTTTTTACAAGATTGCTTGAAAGGTAGACGAACAACATAACGTCCACTGGCTAAGCGTGTATATGTGGAAACAAAGTGCTGTTCACATATCTTATCGTCATTTGATAAAACTGAGGGGAGTACTAGTTCTTCAACTTCCCAAAAGCTTCGTAGCAAACTATCTACAGAAGGGGTGATGCTACATTGTAAACTGGTAGTTACTTTAGAATTCATATTATCATCTTTGATACATGAGCCGAATAGGATTCATCTAAAAATGGTGCGTTGAGCAACAGGCGCGTCCTTTGTTCCCTTGCGTAATCCGTTCAATAGAATCAAGCCGTAAATATCAGCACCGATTAATACGTCGATACGTTCGCGACTAGATGGATTTGAATCAGCTAAGTGCAAATCTTGCAAGTGAGCATAATCGTTTTTATTAATAAAATTAGTTGGATGGTACGAGGTTAGATTGGGTAGGATAAGAGCAGTGACGACGACATTTCCTTCTTGACTACTGCACGATTTCAAGGTTAATTTTGTATTGTATTGGACTACACCGCTAGGCTGTCCACCTAAGCCAGATACTTGAATATGAGTTTTTTGTCGTTTGACTTTTAGTGCCTGAGCAGCTCTCTCCGTAATAAACGTTGCTTCGGAGCCGGTGTCTATTAAGGCTCTTAAGCATAATTTGCGACCGGCATTTGTACAAACTAAAATTCGTGCAGTAGCCATTAGGACTGACCTTTTCCGTAGACTGACCGTTTGATCAACCAATACCTTGAGAGACACACTAGATTCAGAAATGGATTCACTCACCGAACTCTCAGCTGTAGAGTTATTGGTTTTATTTGTCGACTCATCTACTTTGTTGGTATTGTAACCTGCGTCATCATGTAACAGCGTGTGATGTTTTCGTTGGCAACGTTTACAGCGATTGTGCGATGGACACTTAGCAGGGAAATGTCCTTTATGTAAACAATTAAAGCAAACTTGATATTGTTTAGCAAGCGCCTTTCGTTTATCTGTGGATAACGATTTGAAATTAGTGCACTGGTGCAAGGCGTGAGACTCGTGACATGATGGGCATTTAGCAGTAGTTACAGCCGAGGTTAGTGCCTTTGTGGTACCAGAACGGCTTTGCTTGTTTAGTGATATGTCTTGCATATCATTGGCAGCTTCTAAGGCAACGATTCTCGAAATTAAGAAGTCGCTTAAGTTAGCGAATGTTGGAGGTTCAAATGTACTACCTAAATTAATCTCCCAATCTCTTCGTGTACGTAAATCAAGCTTACGGGCCGTTATGGTTACCATAAAGTCATTGATAGTCGATCGCTCCATGTTACATAATACCGCGAATGAATCATTAATCGTATCATGAACGCGTCTAAGTTCTGTTACTGAATCGGATTTCATTGGTGCGACATCCAGAATGATATTGACGTAGGATGCGACAATTGCACGCAAATTTTCATACCGTCTTTTCAATGCTGTCCACGCGACCTCGTAATTTGCATCAGTAATTGTGATATTTTTTATAACTAATTGTGCCTGTCCCGTGAGACTCGACTTTAAATAATGTAAGCGTTGTACATTTGATAAGCTTTCATTACTCGCGACCAGAGACTCGAATAGATCGCGAAAGCTTGACCATTCGGTGTATACTCCGGAAAATTTGGGCAATTCTATTCGTGGGAGAGGTATCGAAAGGGTATTACACTCGCTTTGCCCGGAATTATTAATAGCAGCAGTAGAGGTGGCCACAGGTTTTACTAGTTTTTCCAAGACTTCGCTGAAGAGATCCGAGGCCTCGTAGACGGGATTTTGCCCAAAGCTTATGGTTTACCAAAGATTCACAAAATGGGTTATCCACTCAGATTAATAATTTCTTTCATTAACAGTCCTTTATACAATTTAGCTAAATACATACACGAATTACTTTACAATAGTATAAACAAACCAGACAGCCACATAAAAAACAGTTTCAGTTTAGTTAAAAAATTAAACGGAAAACTTATTAATCCAGATATTTGCATCGCCTCTTTAGATGTGGTATCTTTATTTACTAACGTACCTATTGAAAATACAGGTGATAGCATTGAGAAACGGTGGAATCATATAAGAGGTCATACTTCCATACCACTTAATGAATTGGTTATGGGTATCACTCTAGTCTTAAATTCTACGTTCTTTAGTTTTAACAATAAAATTTACAAACAGATTTTTGGTACACCAATGGGCTCTCCCTTATCCCCCATCATAGCGGACATTATTTTACAAGACCTGGAATGTTTAGACATGGAACGTTTACCATGCACACCTTCGTTTTATTATAGATATGTTGACGACATCCTTATTGCAGTCCCATATAATTTACTAAATGAAACCACTACGATCTTCAATTCCATACATCCAAGGTTGCAATTCACACTGGAAGTTAACAATAATAATCAGATAAATTTTCTCAATGTTTTAATTATAAATGACAACTCAAAGATTATATTGGACATTTTTCACAAACAGACATACTCGGGAAAATACTTAAATTTCCACTCACACCATCCTTTATCTCATAAAAAAGATGTCATTTTTGGCATGGTCGATAGGGCCCTATAGCTCTCACATCCACGTTTTCAACAAAAAAATTTTGAAAACATAATAACAATTCTGTTAAACAATAGTTATCCACTACATTTTATTTTCTCAAATATTAGAAACAGAATTAATTTTCACATACACAAAAATTTTAACAAAAATGACGATAAGAACAACGATAATAATAATAAAAAAAGGAAAATTTTTACGATCCCATATGTTAAAAATTTATCTGAACAATTTTTTCAATTTTCAAAAATAAATGACTGTATGTTGGCCTTTTCATGCAACAACAAATTAAACAAAATCATAAAAACTGGAAAGGACTCTTTAGACAGGATAAACCAGTGTGATATTGTTTATAAGATTTCTTGTCAAGACTGTGACGCCACGTACGTAGGACAGACAAAAAGACAATTACGGACTAGAATAAAAGAACACAGAACGGATATCAATAAAAAATCAGGTTTCCCCTCAGTAATTTCTTGCCACAGAAAGGATTTCAATCATGACTTCAAATGGGACAAAGTTGACATACTAGACAGAGAACCGTGTTATAGTAAAAGATTAACTTCCGAAATGCTACATCATATGAAAAGACAGAGTACAGGACTGAATAAACAGGAGGACACGGAATTATTACCTGACACATATCTTCCAATCCTTAAGAAATTTCCCACCCTTTAAAATTTTTCCATAAGCTATCCCCTCTCCTCTTTCTTTCCTACATTTTGCCAGTCAAGCCTGGCTCACTGCCGTCGACGCATGTCTTATTTTATTTATTTGATACATATGTCTAACGGATCTCCTAAGGTATTTTTTTTTAAACTAATTTATTTTTCGATTTAGTTTTGTTTTTTCTTTTAATTTTTAACCTTAATTTTAATCTAATTTTTTTATTTTTATTTATTTTTTTTTTTACATTTTCTTAACTGACAAGGAAAGGGACCCAAGTGTCCCCCTCCGATTTTGACGAGCTTTAAATATGTTGTAAAGTAGTTTAAAATAAGAGACACGTATTTTTTTTTATGTGCTTTCTCGCACGTTTAGGGTTGAAACAACCCCTACAAGCTAAAACGGTTTTTTTGGTTTGGACTGAATATCGTCAAAACTGTAAGAGGTATCAAAAAATGCTTCGAATAAAAGTTGCATGGTCTTTTATGAGCTTTATAACCGCGTAGGTCGATTTTTAAAAAATTTTATATTTTTTAATTTCCCCTCCCCCCTTTTTATTATTTTTACAAATTTCAAAATTTTTGTTATGACAAAAGTTGTAGCATTTTTTACGCTGAATACAACCATATATGATTTTATTATGTTTCGAAATCACATCTTTCAGAAATGAGCTGTCAATGTCGCACTATATGCGTCGCGCTGCGATATATACATATATATGCATAACGCATCGTTTGTGCCGCTTGTGTAATCGATGTTTGTCGCGCATGTGTAATTGATAAGACGAATAAAATTAGAAATAAAGATTAACATGTTATGAAATATTCGGAAAAATGTTCTGATCAAAGAACAAAGTTCACTAAAGTTGTTGCCAAGGCATCCCCTCTATTTTACACTTTTATAGTCGCATTTCGAGTGTATTTATAGCGCAGCGCGTTGTCATATCCTGGCAGTGCATATTACGCTTTAAAGTTGTGCGCTTGTTAGTGATTACAGAAAAACAATATATAAAACAGCATCAAAAAAAGAACAGCAAATTCACTATAAAGTAAGTATTATTTTTTTGTACACAAATAAGGAGAAATATTTAATTGTTACCATATATTTTTCAGAATGGTTCAATTAAATCCATTTAACGTAATAATGTTAGTATACGTAACTTTTTCGACCCTTAATCTATCAACAAGTCCGATAACATCTGAAGAACGAGAAATGGCACATAAAATAGAATCTATGCTGAAAGAAATGCGCGATGAGAGATACGAAATGGAAGTAGAAGAATCTTTAGATTATGAAAACGATAACGATATTCCAACAGCAGAGCAATTCGAACTAGGAGATGAAGAGGAAGAAGGTGAGCTATTGGACGCAAATCCTAAAGTTATATGTACTACAGATGAACGTATTCCGTATGAATATAAAAAAAATGCAGTCGAATTTTGGAAAAGCAGTACAACAAGGCCAAGAACATTAGAAGGAGTAAAACGAAGATTTCGGAAAGTATATTCATTACGTCAATTACGACGATGGGAAATTCAAGTGAATCAAGGTGGCAGTAGATTCGAAAAATTAAAACAAATTTCGGAATATACATTAAATAATTTTCATACAGCTCTTGAAAATAGAATTATTGTTCACGACGCTGATTTAGCTCGATGGGCTATTCGGGCACAAGAAAATTTAAATGTACCAGGATTTACAGCTTCATCGCGATGGATACGAAAATTTAAAATAATACATAATATTGTATCTCGTAAAATAACAAAATTTATAAGAAAAACATTTATAATGTCTAACGTCGATTTTGAAGAAAAATGTAACACATTTATTGAAAACGTTAAATATCAAATAATAGAATATGGAGTTGAAAATATTTACAACAGTGATCAAAGCGGATTCCAATTAGAACTTCATGCCGGTCGTACATTGGCATATAAAGGAACAAAAAAGATTGAATCTGCAGTACAATCCGTATCGGCAACTACGCATAGCTATACTATACAACCTACTGTTTCAGCCGATGGTAGATTATTATCGCCTCTTTTTATTGTACTGAAAGAAGTTAGTGGAACATTTGGTCCCAGAGTGCAAGAAACAATGTTTAAGGCACCTAATATTTTTGTTACGTCTTTGAAATCCGGAAAATTAACAGCGCATCATTTTAAAATTTGGTTGCAAGACGTATTTTTTCCAAATGTAGGTCCAAAATCTGTTTTACTACTAGATTCGTGGACTGGTCATTGTCCAAATATTATTCAAGAATCTAAACCAGAATCTACAGAAGATATTATTTTGTTGACTATACCAGCTGGAACAACAGGAAAAATACAACCATTGGATGTATATGGTTTTCGTTTGTGGAAGAATTTCATTAGACACTTTTCTGATACTGTAATACTTTTAGGTCTGGAAGTCAATCTGCATGCAAGAAACACCATTTTAAAACTACAGTCATTGACTCATAATCAATTTTCATCGCCAAGATTCAGAAATTTATTGAAATACGCATGGTATAAAAGCGGGTACGTAATAAATAAGCCCAAAGAATTCGAAACACCAGTGGAATTTTGTTTCCATAAACAGTCAAAACCAACATGCGATATTTGTGGCGCACCTGCAATAATTACTTGCGCATGGTGCAAAAAGTCACTTCGTATAAATCACTTTTTTCACGAACATCACCTTTGTGATACGTTTGTTCCATAAATTCATCTGTTTTTAATATATGTTAATATATGTATTATATTCAATATATGTAGTATGTTATTGTTGAAGGTAAAGTTGTAATTGTTTCGACATATATTATTATAAAAGAAATAAAATAATAAACAAACAAATGTTTCTAGTATTGATTAATAGAAAAACCTAAAATTAATTGGAATTTTTTGCATTACCATTAAAAAACATAATAAATAAAAAAACACAATAAATTGCATTTTAATTGTAAGATTTTTATTTATTTATTTCTCTTTCGATATAATCCACTCTTAAAAAAGGCATGAAAGATCGATACTCGAATGTATCAAAAGTATTGTTGACGCTTATCCGCGACGCTGATTGGTTATCTCGATTATTCTGACAGTTTGATAGTTTGAGAGCAAAGATTATTTTGACGGTTATTTAAAATTTTAAAAATTTTATTAAAATATTTAGATTTTATAATTATTAAATTATTATAATAAGTGTACGGGCGCAGCGCGCGCTTGTATTGTTCTAGTATAACTATAAAAGTGTAATATAGAGGAGATGCCTTGGCAACAACTTTAGTGAACTTTGTTCTTTGATCAGAACATTTTTCCGAATATTTCATAACATGTTAATCTTTATTTCTAATTTTATTCGTCTTATCAATTACACATGCGCGACAAACATCGATTACACAAGCGGCACAAACGATGCGTTATGCATATATATGCATATATCGCAGCGCGACGCATATAGTGCGACATTGACAGCTCATTTCTGAAAGATGCGATTTCGAAACATAATAAAATCATATATGGTTGTATTCAGCATAAAAAATGCTACAACTTTTGTCATAACAAAAATTTTGAAATTTGTAAAAATAATAAAAAGGGGTAGGAGTAAATTAAAAAATATAAAATTTTTTAAAAATCGACCTACGCGGATATAAAGCTCATAAAAGACCATGCAACTTTTATTCGAAAGATTTTTTGATACCTCTTACAGTTTTGACGATATTTAGTCAAAATCAAAAAAACCGTTTTAGCTTGTAGGGGTTGTTTCAACCCTAAACGTGCGAGAAAGCACTTGAGTCCCTTTCCTTGTGAGTCAATTTTCTTTTTAAAAATTTTTTAGTAATCTCCGACCTATTTCTTTTTCTATTTGCAAGTTAGATGATCCTTGGCTTCACATAAGTTTAATTATGAAAAAATGTACTATCCATGTCAAAATAAAAGGTATTTATACATAGTTAATTTTCTAAAATCTGTTGTTCGTTAATTTCGTGATTGGAGAACGTTCTTAACTCGTTTTGTTCGTTTTCACATTAACAAGATGCGTTACCTAAATTATTCTGACTATCTTGTCAACGTTTTCCGACTAACGACGACATATTAATTTGTTACACTGAAGATGGCCACGTCTTTTAGGCCGAAACGTCTGTTTTTGTAATTATTTTATAATAAAAGGAAAATTTGAGCAATTATAACTAGCTCCTGCTCTATCAGCTTGTTGTTTTCAAGAATATTATTTTAATAAGAAAAAGAGCTATATATTTATGCTGTTGTATTTTTAATTTCTTTCTATTTTACATTTTGTTAAAGTTTATGTTGAAAATATTTCGTCTAAATATTATTCGGAAGGAAGTCGTGAGCGTACAGATAGAAATTATTGATATTTTTTTTTATATATCCCCAAAGTTTAATATAAAAAACTCAATAAAAGAAATAAAAATATGCCCGAAAAAAGGAAAGTGTGGCTTTAACACATATTGATATCATTAAAAAAAGTGTTATACATTTAAAAAACAAACGCCGATTTGTTTTAGATTTCTGGTTTTGATAGAGTAATTGTATGTATCGATGATTCGTACATCAACATTCGTACTCTTGCTCATAAATCGCGGACGACATACGCAAACAGACATCATACGATAAGCATAGTTTTGCAAGCAGTATGCGACGACAGAAAAAGATTTCTTGATGTTTTCAGAAGTTCCTGGAAAACTTCATGACAGTCGAACTTTCAAATTATCATTTTTAAAACAGAATATAGAGGAGATTTGCGAAAATGGAAGTTTACATTTATTAGGTGACAGTGCCTATCCTATAAGAGAATTTCTCATGACACCTTACAAGAATTTCGGAAATTTAACATCGTCACACATAAAATTTAACGAAAAATTGTCAGCAACTAGAGTTAAAATCGAAAATGCATTCGGATTGTTAAAAGGTAGATTTCGGCAACTAATGTTATTGGATTTTCACACTGTTTATAAAATGAGTCGTTTCATTATAGCGTGTTGCGTATTACATAACATGTGTATTGATTCGAACGATTTATTTCGATGTGATAACGTGTTAAACGAAGAACAGTTTAATGAGCCAGTAGAACTTGAAGATAATGAAATTATATCAAGGCAACAGGGTGAAAGAAAGCGCGATGAAATCCACAACCGAATGAATAGATGACTGCAAATGAATATTGTTATTTTATGTTTATAAATAAAAATATATTTATAAATAACGTCATGTTTATAAAAAAAATACACTGCACTTACTATTCACGCATGTGATGTTTTATTTATCTTAATGTACCGGAGAGATAGCATCGCAAATAAAAATTAATTCTCAAAAATTTAATAACATTTTTTTTCAAGGTACAGAAGTCTTAAACATACATTTGGAACACTTCTTAAACTCTTAATTCTATAGAATCTTTAAAAGTCTATCCAGACAAATTTGCATAGTATACGATTATGTAAATTTGTCTGGATAGGTTCTAACACCTACAAACAATTTGATTGCAACGAGGATTTCAACTCTTATTTATATACTTATAATCAGGTAACATACAATTTGCTGTGTTGACTAGCATTAAGAGTAGTTAAAGAACAATTTGCAACCAAAACTTAATTATGCTGGAAAATTAAAACTTAACTTCTTAAATTTCTTAACTATTTAAGTTCTTAAATTCTAAATCACTTTTTTTATTGCAACTAAACAAAAATTACAGCTTTCTGCAAAATGTATATATTACTGAAAAGAATTTAAAGAACACCTAATTTTTCATATTATTTTAAAAGCCATGTAACGCGATAAAAAATAATAAAACAGTGAAATTAAAAATCAACATCTACTCTAATTTCGTCTTTTTTACATTTATTTATAGTCATTTGTCATCAAATGTATGACTAACAACTATAATATACTTATAACTATAAATATGAAAAGTTAGGCTTAAAATCTAAATCTTTAATCTTAAATCTTTTCTTTTCTTACTATACTAATCTTTGTCAATATACTTATAACTT
This sequence comes from Linepithema humile, assembly GCF_040581485.1. NCBI lineage: Eukaryota > Metazoa > Arthropoda > Insecta > Hymenoptera > Formicidae > Linepithema > Linepithema humile. The sequence continues at coordinate 2,746,823 of NC_090135.1, forward strand.
AAAATATGAAAAATTAGGCATAAAATCTAAATTTTTAATTTTTTTCTTAATATTAAATCTTAAATCTTTTCTTTTCATGCATCCAAAGGACCAACTTGTTTTTCTACAAATTTCATTAAGAGTTCCATTTTTTCTTTGTGCCTTCTTTCTTTACCTTCTTCTTTTTTGGTGTAAGCTTCTTTCAAAATATTATTAATGGATGTTTCCTCTTTTTTCTTCCTTTTTATCTTTGATTGCTTCTCAACATTGTCATTTATATTTTCTAGCAAGAAATTATCAGGAGTCTTTTTGTTAAGAATTGTACGTTTTGTACCCATCAGTACCTGTAACATAAATATAAAATGCAGAATAGAGGACATGTATTTCGCAAGAAAGTAAGAAAAATATGAATGAAATGACTTTTAGATTATTGGGCAGTGAAAGACGAATTAAAAGTTCATAAAAATAAATTATTAAATATGTATATATCAATAACAGTGAGTTTGTATAGTGAATATACATATATATAGTATATACACTTATGACATCACAAATCCTTTAATAAATTCATTTAGAATTAATTACTTTCCTTATAATTAATTATTTTTCAGTACAATACAGAATTCTATGATTGCCTGTTATTTGCATCAACTAATCAAATGATTTCAAATGAATTCTATTCAAATATATTTAAAATTATGTGAAACACAAAATAAAACATTACAAAATGTAACTGGTAAAACTAACTAAAAACATTATATAATGATATCTGTTTACAGGATTCTTTTACTTGATATACAAATATGTAATGTTTTAGCATTCACAAAAGAATAAAAAAAAATTTCTTGTGTTTTAAGTATTTTATATCTTCAACTTAAAACATTACCTCTGATAGGATACTATCATCCTTAGCCACTACATCTGATAATTCCGCTACATAAGGTACAGTTATACGATTTCGACCCGTTGAATTATTATTATTAACAGCGTCTCTCTTACGTCGCATTATAGTTTTATAACGATTTTGGCATTGCGACCAACTTCGAGTAATATCCAACTCTTCTTTCAAATCTTCCGATATGCGTTGGAACATATTTTTCACTGTCCTAAAGGTCTTGCGAGAGCCGACGGATGTCATGTAGTCGTTGTATTTTGATAGCAAGAATTTTGTTTCGGGTTCACCCCATTCAACGACCGATCTTACTGTTATAACATACATTATTTATAGTGTAGTTAGTGTGTGTGTTCAATTCCTTATAAAGTAACTAATAGCATTAACAATACCTATTCTTTATCTTACCAGACTATTTCGTCAGAGTTTGTAGTTTTGATGTTATTATTTTTATGATTCGACTCGTCGCTGTCTACGATGTCGTCATCGAACGATTGAGAATGTTCCTTTTTCATGTGATTAAATATTTGGACCATTGTTTCCCACATATCGCAGAAACCACATTGCGGGATATCGGAATCATTATTATCTGAAAGCAATGATTATTTATAGATATTTCTGTACAACTCTAGAATTTTAGGTTAGGAAAATAAATCTCTAAATACTGAATGCGTATTAAATTTTATATATTAATATAAGTATTAATGTTTTTATTACGTATATTTATATACTCACTATTCGAAGACGAAGATGAAGCCATCGCGATAAATTTTACAATTTTATATTTTACTTGTATCATGCACGTTGTATGCCGATTCGCGTCTCATGACTCTTTGTGTTCGACTGAAAAGATATACACTGCCGTGGTGGTAGTCGAAATATCGAGTGCAACACTGCATGGGTGTACTGTTACGTGCCGCAACTTATAGTTTCTTATATTACTCTTTGTTACGAAAGCGACAGTCGTGCACGACCTATGCGTCCACACATAAAAAATATATATATATATACACATATGATGAATCTACAAAATATACTACACATGTATATCGGTCCTTCTAATGTTAGCGCAAAGGGATGCCGCTGAGTTAAAGAGGCTTTCGGCATAGATCAGGGCTCGATAGAAATCTTCGATAAGTAGCTAACGTAATGTTTTTTGGTGTTATTTGTTTCGCCGCGATATCCTTTAAGATTTAACCGCACCAATGAGATCATTTTATGCCATGGTGGGGATTGATGTTGACGACGGAAAAATCTCCTCTTGAGCTCAATAACTCAGTGGCCTCTGTAGCGAATAGACGATAGATTTATTGTAAGCGAGAATTCAGTGACCGATAGACAAGCGTATATTAAAGGCATACGACTCAGGAATAATACCCTAGGCGTTGTCGTGTGCAGTAATTTCGGTAGCCGACTCAGGGAGAGCCCCCCAGGCGTTGTCGAGCTGCGCGATAATTCATATAATAAAACGTACTTCGATGAACATATAGTGAGATTGAATAAACTTTTACGAATACGAAACTTAAAAAGTGAGTGTATATTATTTGCATCGAAACCTCACAACATTTTGGTGCCTCCTGTGAGGTCTGGACCTCCACGCAGAAAGAGATCAAGTATTTTGGCAAAATTGGATAACGAGGCATACCAGCGCATCTACAGTACACAACGGTGAGTCGTTCGTATCCTATCTTAACAACAAACCATGGCCGAAAGAAGCAAACTGCTTATTCAAAAACGAACATCCTTAAAATCCCAAATCACTAACTTGAGTAATCTTCTTGACAAAAATAAAATTAGTGGTGCCGCATTGAAATTACGGGGCGCGCGTTTAACTGAATTATATCAGGCCTACGAAGAATATAATGACGAGCTCATACTGTTAGAACCTAATGAAACGCACGGAGATGAATTTGCGATTATTCAAGAACGTTTCTATGCTCTCGCGGGTAAAATCGAAGACGTTTCGAACATATCAGATAATACGAGCACTAGCGCGAGTACGTCGAGTGGTGAAACGCGATCTAATAGCAACAGAACGGTGACATCCGTGAAAACTAGGCGTATTAAATTACCCGAAGCGTCATTACCGACATTCGACGGTCGTTTTGAAGGTTGGCTATCGTTTAAAAATGCGTTTTATAATATGATAGGCTCTCAAGCAGATTTATCAGACATTGATAAATTGCATTATTTAAAATCGGCCTTAGTCGGGGATGCGGCTAATAAGGTGAAGATTTTTGCCGTCGACGGAATAAGCTATTCTAGGGCGTGGGAATTGCTCGAAAAATCATACGAAGTAAAACGTATTTTGATAACGCGGCATCTTTCATTGATACTAAATTTACCTACGTTAGAAAAGGAAACCACGGGTGGCTTGACGAAACTCGCGGACGACGCGCAACAACACGTCGCATCGTTGAATGCGCTAGGAGTAACAATTGGACCCGAAATGGTTGTACATCTCTTAGAGAGTAGATTGCCGAAAACAACGTTAGAGAAGTGGGAGGCGAGCCTTGAAAGGGATGAATTTCCGAGTCTCGAGCAGATGTACGAATTCTTATATAAAACAGCGGTATGTGCGTCGAGACGTGATAGGGCAAAGATGTTAGACGCAGAAAAATACAAGAGCGAGCCTCCCATCAAAAGAAAACGTTATCAGATAGAGAACAAGGCATTTGTTTTGAATACTGGACGCAACTGCGTGATATGTAAGGCAAAGCGACATCCGCTTTATTTATGCGACAAATTCAAACAATTAGCAATACCTAAACGTATCGAAACAATACGGAATGCAAAACTTTGCTATAATTGTCTGCGTTCACATCGGGATCGCCCTTGCAAATTCTCAGGTTGTACCATATGTCAAAAACGGCACAACACGCTTCTTCACCTTGAAGGATACGCGAATAAATCTGATGCAAAGACCGATACCGTACAATCCGCATGACTAAACGTATCGAGCGCAGGCGAAATGATAAGCCTCGCTTCAGTATCACATAAAACGACAACTCAATTATTAACCAGTGCTATGGTATATATCCATGACATTAAAGGGAAAGGGATACGATGCCGTGCGTTGTTAGACACATGTGCGACCGCTAATTTTATAACCGAGCGCGTCGTGAGACACTTAGGAATACCTGTGAACGCATGTTCGACAACGGTCGGCGCAATCGCTGGCATAAGCACAGTTACAAAGGGCATAATACGCATTACGATACAGTCTACGCTCGATGGTTTTAGCAAGGATCTTACGTGTCTGATTATTCCGGCAATCACGGAATTGGTTCCATCCGACATTTTTCCGCGAGATTCAATTAACATATCTCCAAATATTAGATTAGCCGATCCCGAATTTCATTTGCCACGTTCCGTCGAATTACTAATCGGTTCTGGGGCAACGCTATCGTTGTTCTCCATAGGACAAATCAATTTATCTCGAGACGGATATGAATTATATTTACAAAAAACGCGATTAGGTTGGGTAGTCGCGGGGGGAGCGACTACTGCTCGGTCGAAAGGCGATGCATGTCATTTGACAAAGTTAGAATCTCGGTTAGATAAATTTTGGACGATTGAAGAAATTGAGACGAACAAACCTAATATGGAAAAAGAAAATAAATGTGAGACGCATTTTATAAAAAACGTATCTCGGAATGTAGATGGGCGTTATATGGTTCGTTTGCCGTTTCGTGAGGCAAGCACGCGTCTCGGTGAATCACGCACCATTGCACTTAAACGTTACTCGGCGTTGGAACGAAAATTTGAGACGAATGCTTCATTGAAAGACGAATACACACGCGCGATTGAGGAATATATAAAATTGAATTATATTTCCGTGGTTGAGGATCCTTCTAATGATGGATATTATTTACCTCATCATGCCGTGATTAAGAATTCGAGTAACACCACCAAAATACGAATTGTTTTTGACGCGTCTGCGAGAACTAGCACCGGTGTGTCGTTGAACGATGTATTGATGGTTGGCCCGTTAATACAAGACAAATTATTCTCTCACCTGATTCGATTACGCATATATAGATACGTTATGACCGCGGATGTCGAAAAAATGTATTTGCAGGTATTGCTGCATGAGGAAGATCGACGATTCCAGCGAATCTTATGGCGAAACAACGATAGGATTAAAACGTATCAATTTAATACGCTCACCTTTGGTGTTTCATCCTCATCGTTTCTCGCGATTAGAACATTGCAAAAATTAGCTGACGATGAAGGACACACATACCCTAGAGCAGCCGAAATTCTTAAAAAACACTTATACGTAGATGACCTATTGACTGGTGCCGATGAAATCGTTGACGCCCGAAAAATTAGGGACGAAATAACTTCATTACTAGCACGCGGCGGATTTAAAATCAGACAGTGGGCTTCTAACGACGAGCGCCTCGTGAAGGATCTCGCGGATAACGCGCTTCACGCGAAGTTTACGTTCGGCGAAGATCGCTCTTTAAAAACGCTCGGCGTGAGCTGGTGCGCGCGAGATGATAAGATATGCTATTTTATTAGGCCGATCAAGATTGCGAAAAAATTGACAAAAAGAAGTATACTGTCCGAAATTGCTAAAATATTCGACCCGCTGGGCTTATTAGGCCCTATCATATTATACGCTAAAAAACTCATGCAGGATGTGTGGAAATGTCAATTAGATTGGGATGAATCCGTACCACAGAACATATATTCGGATTGGTTAGCATTTGTTAGACAATTCGAATTAATAAATAAGATTTCCGTTGAACGCAGATTGCTAATGGATGATTATTGCAATGTACAAATACACGGGTTTTGTGATGCTAGTAATGTCGCGTACGGCGCCTGTATATATGTACGCTCAACTGGAAGAAATAACCAAACAATCGTTAGACTATTATGCGCCAAATCTCGTGTCGCGCCATTGAAAACTATCACTATACCGCGGCTTGAGCTTTGCGGTGCGTTGCTATTGGCACGATTATACCAAGAGGCAAATAACACGCTGGGACTCATCCCATCCAAAACAGTATTTTGGTGTGACTCTACTGTGGTTTTGCATTGGTTAAACACTTCGCCACATCGACTAAATTCTTTCGTAGCTAATCGCGTCGCGGAGATTCAGGGACTAACGAATAAAGGAGAATGGCGGCACATCAAATCGGAAGACAATCCTGCCGACGCGATATCGAGGGGACAGTTGCCATACGCGTTCTCGCAAAATCAGACATGGTTTTCCGGGCCTATATGGTTACTTGAGAATGAAAATGAATGGCCGAACGAATTTTTACAAACGGATGAGATACTCGAGTTAAAAAAGAACGCTTGTTTAAAAACGACTCATTGCGAATTAGAAATATTAGAGAAATATTCTTCATACTCAAAATTATTAAGGGTTATTGCTTATTGCTTAAGATTTCTACCTAACGATAGACGCGTTGGGCAGTTATGCGCGAAGGAAATTGATGAAGCGGAAATCCGAGTATTAAAAATCATTCAGTCTATTCGATTCCACTCTGAGCTCAAGGAATTAAAGGAAACAAATTCTACAAAGAGGAGCGTGATTGCTAATTTGAATCCGTTTTTAGATGATCGCGGTTTGATTCGAGTTGGAGGGCGGCTCCAAAAATCGAATTTGACATTCGCTGGAAAGCATCCAATATTGCTTCCAAGCCAACATTATCTAATCGACCATCTCATACGAGAGACACATGAGACTCATCATCATGCCGGCATTCAAACTACCTTATATATTATTCGGCAAAAATATTGGTTGATTAACGGTCGTAGTCAGGTACGTAAAATCGTACGCAAATGCATGCGATGTTTTCGATTTGACGCTAAGGCCATCGAATATAAAATGGGTGATCTTCCAAAGGTCCGCGTATGCGAAGCAATACCTTTCAGTAATACCGGGATTGATTTTTGTGGTCCATTCTGCATTAAAGAAAAAAAGTATCGAAATCGAGCTCGGGTCAAAGTATATATATGCGTCTTCGTATGCATGTCCATAAAGGCGATACATCTCGAAATCGTCAGCGACTTAACAACGGAAGGATTTCTCGCGGCATTACGGCGATTCGTAGCGAGACGAGGATTACCGCAACATATCTATTCGGATAACGGAACTAATTTCGTGGGCGCGAATAACCAGCTTAGAGAATTATACGTTTTGCTCAATTCTCAAGAACATAAAGAACATGTAGACAAATTCGCGAGTAACCATCGGATAACATGGCATTTTATACCGCCAATGGCTCCGCATTTCGGGGGATTGTGGGAATCAAGCGTGAAAATTTTTAAGCATCACTTTAAACGAGTTGTGGGTGATTCATTGTTCACCTTCGAGGAATTGAACACTTTCGTTATTGAAATAGAAGGAATATTGAACTCCCGACCAATCACTTCCCTTTCCTCTGATCCGAACGACTTGCTGGTTCTGTCACCAGCCCACTACTTAATTGGTAAACCGCTAACGACCCTTCCGGAGGGTGACTTGTCACATGTTCCAGCCAATCGCTTGTCCACCTGGCAACACATAAGCAAGGTGCGGCAGGACTTCTGGTCACGTTGGAGGCTTGAATACTTGAATGAACTCCAAGTACGCAGCAAATGGGCAAAAGAAGGATCGAAAATCGATATCGGAACAGTTGTTCTTTTGAAAGAAAGGAATCTGCCATGCACTCAATGGGCAATGGGCCGAATCACGAGCGTGCATCCAGGTGATGATGGAATCATACGAGCCGTGACCGTCAAAACTGCGTCTGGACAAGTGAAGAGAGCGGTCAATCAATTATGTCCGTTGCCGACCGAACAGTGATTATGCGTTAGCCTTTATATTACGATGTATTACTTTATACAGCAATTTGAGATCTATTGTATGAGCATCATTCACAATTACATAGATTGTAAAACATAAGATACAATGTCTATTCGGACCGACTCAGGGATAAATCCCCCAGGCGTTGTCGTGTCATATGCGAGCCGACTCAGGAAAACATTCCCAAGGCGTTGTCGTGCATTATTTTATAAAACCATCCTCTTTGATCTACCCATACGTAAATGATTAAAAATGTATAATATAAAATGACATACGAATTAAACGAGTACACGGGTTGATCGATTCCTCTCAACGGGGGGAGGATGTTACGAAAGCGACAGTCGTGCACGACCTATGCGTTCACACATAAAAAATATATATATATATACACATATGATGAATCTACAAAATATACTACACATGTATATCGGTCCTTCTAATGTTAGCGCAAAGGGATGCCGCTGAGTTAAAGAGGCTTTCGGCATAGATCAGGGCTCGATAGAAATCTTCGATAAGTAGCTAACGTAATGTTTTTTGGTGTTATTTGTTTCGCCGCGATATCCTTTAAGATTTAACCGCACCAATGAGATCATTTTATGCCATGGTGGGGATTGATGTTGACGACGGAAAAATCTCCTCTTGAGCTCAATAACTCAGTGGCCTCTGTAGCGAATAGACGATAGATTTATTGTAAGCGAGAATTCAGTGACCGATAGACAAGCGTATATTAAAGGCATACGACTCAGGAATAATACCCTAGGCGTTGTCGTGTGCAGTAATTTCGGTAGCCGACTCAGGGAGAGCCCCCCAGGCGTTGTCGAGCTGCGCGATAATTCATATAATAAAACGTACTTCGATGAACATATAGTGAGATTGAATAAACTTTTACGAATACGAAACTTAAAAAGTGAGTGTATATTATTTGCATCGAAACCTCACGACACTCTTTTTATTCGAACCTTTGAACCTTTTTTATCTTTACTCCTTCTTGATCCTAAACACATGACCCTTCGATGACTGCAATAAACATAAACGCTGTCCCTATGCCTAACGCATATTTTCCTTTTGACAAAATCGCTTCCTTCCAATAAACATTCCGCCGCTACGATTTTCCTACAGCACCTTAAACGAAGATCATTCTCGCCAGTTCAGTTCTCGATCAAAGCTCAAACCAACACCGAATAAAGACTTTTTCCACAAACGTGTCCCGACTTATTCTAAATAATCTATTACGTAGCTATACGCTCGTAACAGTACGCACTGCACACACTTGCACCAACTCTACACAGGTAGCACACCAGTGCAGACCAGCCGAAATCGCTATCAGTAACTTCAGAAGATGTGGCACATCTGCGAAAATAAATATTTTTAAACTATCGCATACGGGATTTGGAAAATAACACTTTTTGTGGGGCATGCCTATTCCTAATTCTGACCACAATTTTAGATTGCCCGGACCCATATCACTAGTTATTGCAACTACTGTATAATTTGCATCATGCAATTTTGATATAATATTATTAAGAATACATGCATCCATAGCTTTGTCATATTGGTAATAAACTGGTTGCTTCCAAGAAGCAAACAGGCTTCTTACCATCATGCACAGACAAGTCTTATGAGGACCAATAACTTTTTCTTTCTTACGATCTATCGCGACATTATCGTTTATGTAAATCTCATCAAATGTTAGTACAACTAATCTTTGAATATGTGGCATGCTTTTTCTTTTCGCAATCATGCAATCAAGTACGGAAGATAGCACACCTGGCTCAACATTGATTGTACTTGCCCACCTTCTGAGCGTCGAAAGGCCTGGCAGTGGTATTTGCATAACATCCTTCATACAGGGTGGGCCATTTTAATCCATCCACGCAAATAACTCCGTAAGTAAGCCAAATACAGAAAAATGGTTTAGACAAAAGTTGTTCAGGACAATGGGGGTCACCTATTTATGCTAGTGACTTTGACCTTGAAGTCAATTTTCAAAGTCATTTAAGGTCAGAGTTATTTTTTTAAATGGAAACCCCTATTTTTAATTCCAAAATTTTATAGCTGGTGTCAAGAGCTTTTCAAAACACTATAATGAAGTTATTTTTTATTAAGTACTTTTCGAGTTATGAGGCTTGTAAATTACAGTATTTTGACATAAAATACAAAATATTTTGTAAAACATTCAATTTTTGGGATTAATACCTTAATACTTTTATGCATAAAATAATGAGACGAATCAATTGGTATAAAGAAAACACATAGCTGCTTTCAAGAAAAAATATGTAGTTTGCAACTGCATACTTTTTTTTAAAACCAATGTGTTTTCTTTATACCAATTGATTCGTCTCATTATTTTATGCATAAAAGTATTAAGGTATTAATCCCAAAAATTGAATGTTTTACAAAATATTTTGTATTTTATGTTAAAATACTGTAATTTACAAGCCTCATAACTCGAAAAGTACTTAATAAAAAATAACTTCATTATAGTGTTTTGAAAAGCTCTTGACACCAGCTATAAAATTTTAGAATTAAAAATAGGGGTTTCCATTTAAAAAAATAACTCTGACCTTAAATGACTTTGAAAATTGACTTCAAGGTCAAAGTCACTAGCATAAATAGGTGACCCCCATTGTCCTGAACAACTTTTGTCTGAACCATTTTTCTGTATTTGGCTTACTTACGGAGTTATTTGCGTGGATGGATTAAAATGGCCCACCCTGTATATCGATATGCCTTTGAGCTGATACTTCGCAAGGATATTGTGTGAGCAATATCCTCGGATGACCACTTAAGTTTCTGTAGAGAGGGGTTCAATATCATCCGTATTTGTCCTGGACTAAACATTTTCCCCAGTAACTCATGCATTTTTCTTTCCACGAGTTCTTTATCTTCTTTCGGTCTTGCCTTCTCGTACGTATTTATCCTCTTCTTTAATGCGGCTAACTGGAGTTCCAAATCATGTCTAAAAGAGTCAACATAGGAATATAGCAATTCATTTACAGCAAACAAATTTTTATTTATTTTAATATAAAAACTTTAAAGCCCGTATCAAACGACGCATTGAAGATTGAGATTAAAGATTAAAGATTAGAAATTTGACGAATCAGGAAGAAGCAAACAGATGTTACTTTTTTCTGATTGGTCAAATTCTCAATCTTCTATCTTTAATCTTAATCTTCAATGCGTCGTCTGATATGGGCTTAAGTATGATTTCTTACATATTTAAACAATAGACAATTATTTATTTATTAAAAAATAATGACTTTAACATTAAATTATTTACTGTAAAACAGTAAATTGTAACTTACATTTTTGAAGACTTGATAGCTTCTGTACTTGACGATGCCTGTGTCTCTTCAACATTCATCAAATTTTCGTTCGATGCTGATGGAGCCATTACTTCGTCGATGACTTCCTGCGCAACTGATGAGCCTTCGTTTGATACTGATGGAGCCATTACTTCGTCTAAGACTTCCTGTACAACTGACGAGACTTCATTCGATGCTGATTGAACTATTACTTCATTGAAGACTTCCTGCATAGTTGACGAACCTTTGTTCGATGCTGGCGGAGGTATTGCACGGAGATACAACGATTGGGATAGCATCAGAACGTAACTTTCTTGTTCTTGAAGGAGAATAACCCAGCAGTTGTTGTTGCAAGGGTTTTGTAAAGCATTCATCAGAAAAATGCTTTGAACATATCCTAGCTGAACCAAACAAAACTTTTATTCATAAGAATGCTCATAATAATAAACCAATACTTCAGATGAAATTGACAATATCACCGTACAAAAGTACAAAACTTACCATACTTTGAATTGATATTTTCTTTTCCGCATGCTCTGCGCCACTTATTGAAAAGTTCTGAATCTTTTGGGAAGGAAAAATATTTCACAAGATTTTCTTCGACCTTTTTGGTTTTTGCTAAATAATTTCCACATCCTTTCACGTTACAAGTCATTGCACATTGCACTGTTGTGTCTCTTGATAAACCGAATAAACAAATAATCAAATAAAAGAACAAACCGAATAAATATTCAATACTCAATAATACAAATCAATCAACAATACAACTCTCGTTTGTTACGCTATGGTGTTAATTGCTATATTGAATTGCGGTTGACGTATGACGCGTATGACGTAGGCTTAGACAGAATTCTAGAGACAAAATGGAGGATGCGCAGTGCTCTGACATGATATGAGCATACCCTTGTATTTATATCATGGCAAGCACGTGCATTTATAATCTCACATATCTTTGATTTTTGCAAATAATTGCAGGAAAAACTTTAGTGAGTGGAAAATTATAACATTGATGTTATAATTATGTTACTTTATATTTACTAAGAATATGAAATAAATAATAAAATATTAATATTGTGTCAATGTTGATATAATGATAAAATTAGGTTAAAAGTAAGTTTAAATCTAATCATTTATTTAATGTTATATAAAAAACATTATATTAAAATTATATAAAACATTTGCACAACATTATTCGTAATATTAAGACACTCCCATTTCAATGTTATTGAAATCTTAAAATCAGTGTCAAAATTTGTTTATAATGACGTCGATTAGAACGTTAAAACCTACATATTTAAAAATGTTACATATTACTAAATATCGTTAAAATAACGTTATATCAATGATTTCTTGCTTACTGGGATATATTTTAAAATCATCATACAATCATTCGGAACATGAAACAGTATACAGCAACGAATAGAAATGAAGCAAATGTTGCGATTGTGTTGAAAAATGTTGATGAAACCAAAAGAAATATTTGATGTTATCCGAAGGTCAACATGTTAATCATAAAGTGTAAAAAATAAATTCAATACACAAATAATACAATAAAAGCATTATATAAGAAACACAATTTGCACAATCAAATTTTAAATTGTAATGTAGTTATAGTTTGTTTAATGACGGTGGAAAGACAATGATCCAAATAACACATTGTTTGTTTCATATATGGGTTATCTAAACGCATATAAAATCATTGGATGGATTCGAAAATCGTATAATTTCACACATTAATCTTGCAATATATTACAGTTAAACTTTTGGCACATGTGTATATAACATATGATTAACATTCGCTTTTATTTTTATAGAAATCTAGTAGCGGCTGTAAAGATGTTTTATCTTCTTACGAGAAGCCTTTTCAATATGGAGCAACTACGTCGAAGACTAGAAATACTACAAGTCATTACAGAATTTGATTTTACATTATCAACAAATTATCAACTGATTCAATGTCTTGAAAGACATAGTGTAACAACAGATGAGAATCATAAAGCCCGTATCAGAGTCTATGCATTCAAGATTGAGATTAAAGATTGAAGATTGGAAATTTGACCAATTGGGGAGAAGCAAACAATTATTACTTCTTTCTAATTGGTCAAATTCCTAATCTTCAATTTTTAATCTCAATATTCAGTGCGAAGTCTGATACGGGCTTAAGGCGGTAACATTTACAAGTGACGTTTTATTAAATACCTTAGTAACAGCGATAGAAATTTATATAGATAATAAATTTTTTTCGGTGAGTAGTATTTGAAATTTAACACGAATGTATAGTATAAAAAGAAAAGATGTAGTAAAAATTTCGTTATAATTTGAAAAAAATTTGTACTTCTGTATGTAGGTAGCTTTCAGAGAGCCATCTTTTGCGCAATTACACGCCATTCACATACTGTATAATTAATAATAATTAAAAATAATTTAAAAAAAATAATAACTAAAATTTATTGAATAACATTATGAGTACGTTTCTTTTGAACGCTTACGCGCTGAAAGCATTATTCTATTTTTCTTATTATTCTATTTTTCTTTGACTTATGTGTAATGAACAAGAAAGATAAAATGATATTTTCAAAACGTATGAGAGTCCAAAAGAAACCCTATGTACGCAATATGACTTGTACGCAATACTACCCAGTAAGCAAGAAATCATTGATATAACGTTATTTTAACGATATTTAGTAATATGTAACATTGTTAAATATGTAGGTTTTAACGTTCTAATCGACGTCATTATAAACAAACTTTGACACTGATTTTAAGGTTTCAATAACGTTGAAATGGGAGTGTCTTAATATTACGAATAATGTTGTGCAAATGTTTTTTATAATTTTAATATAATGTTTTTCATATAACATTAAATAAATGATTAGATTTAAACTTACTTTTAACCTAATTTTATCATTATATCAACATTGACATAATATTAATATTTTATTATTTATTTCATATTCTTAGTAAATACAAAGTAACATAACATCAATGTTATAATTTTCCACTCAATAAAGTTCTTCCTGCAATCACTTGCAAAAATCAAAGATATATAAGATTATAAATGCACGTGCTTGCACACACATCACTAAGCTGCCGAGAAGGATTACACATACGTTGCGTTCCGAAATTCACTGCTGCCAGTGCTGGAAATTTATAGTTCATATTATGTCACATATCTTATAGATTTTCAGTATTGGCAATGCATAAGTGGCATTTGTATTTGGTTCATCTGTTTCATTTTTATTCATTGCAAGTGGATCAGGTATATTGAAAAGTGTTGGTATAGCGTTTGGTTTTAATTTTCACCAATTATTGCTCGACCAGTCTCAAACTGTAATTCTTCAAAATGTTTCTAAAAAAAAAACTGCTTATAAGATAAATGTCCTTATTGATTACAGTTATTCATATTTATGTAATTTCAAACGGTGACAAATCTAAACTACACTTAAAAAAACGATCCATGATTCTAAACAAACAGAAAAAGCTACGTAAATTGAAAATTTAAGAGAATAAACTTACTTCACAGAGGCACGATGATTTGGTTGGTGTCCAAGACTCTCTGCAAAGATTACGTATCCATTTCTGTCGACGAACATCATCCGCAGGAAACAAAAATAATCGAGCGTCTTTTTCTGTTCTATTGGTACAATTGACCGCAACGCAGCAAGGCATTTTGTATCTTTTTTTTTGTTCACAGTCGGATAATCAAAATACACGTAAACACAGAGTTCGAACAGCTTAGAAGCCATAATCTAATCATCATAAACTTCTCAGCTCAGTGACAGAGACGAGAAGGCAAGGAGTGGGGGAATGGAACAAAAATGGCGGAGACGTGAGCAGACGTGAGAATACTCACGTTTTATAGTGCCTTAATAATAGAGCTTTCTCTCGCAAAGAATTTTGACATTATTTATCTGCAAACTTAATGTTAGTTACATAAATATTAATATCGATTATTTTCACTTTATATAATTCTATAAAAAAGTTTTATAATATTTCTTTCTTATAAATTTAATATTAAAATAATATGAAAAAAACATTATAACAACACAAAAGTTTTATCATTATAATGTTATTTTAAACATAAGATTTCATCAAATTAAAACTATTGTAACTATGTTGAACTTGCAGCAAATAGAAGTGTTAAAATAACATTGAAAACAAAGTTTTAAATAATGTTTTAAAAATATTTCTCTGATATTTAAGAGAACTATATTATAAAATAATATATTTAAAATATGTATACAACATTATATCTAAACATAAAAAATTACATAAAATTAATATTTTAAAACGTTGATTTAATGTTTCTTGCTTACTGGGTATCGTATGTACAAATGAGCATTGGATTTTTCATTTTTTATTTGTGCGCAATAAAGTTCGTAGGCAAACGTACTATAGGCAATAATGTTATGTGTGCAAACGTACGTTCGTTTTCTTTCAATTTTCTAAGTGCGCAATAGAGCTTGTAGGCTATCGAACTGTAGGCAAAAATTTTTGTATTCTAACGTACGTTCATCTCTGAATTTTATATTTGTGCGTAATACCTTTTAGGCTATCGCACTGTAGACAAAAATTTTTGTGTACTAACGTACGTTCACCTCTCAATTTTATATTTGTGCGCAATAGAGTTTGTAGGCTATCAAACTGTAGGTAAACATTTTTGTGTACTAACGTATATTCATCTCTCAATTTTATATTTGTGCGCAATAGAGCTTTTAGGCTATTGAACTGCAGGCAAAAATTTTTGTGTGCTATGTGACTTGTGCGCAATAATGTCATGTGTGCTAACGTACATTTGTTTCTCAATTTAATATTCGTGCGCAATAGAGCTTGTAGGCTATCAAACTGCAGGCAAAAATTTTTGTGTGCTATGTGACTTGTGCACAATAATGTCATGTGTGCTAACGTACATTCGTTCCTCAATTTAATATTTGTGCGCAATAGAGCTTGTAGGCTATCGAACTGTAGGCAAAAATTTTTGTGTATGAAAAAATTGTGGATAAACGTACATTGGCTGTCGACACTGTAGGCTATCGATTTGTAGGCAGTTGGGGCCCTCCCGCGGTCTTAGCCAATGCTCCAACAGATACGCTTGCACAAATAATAAATACATGCCATCGTACGATCCATTGAAACCATCATCGTACCTCATGTACTTTGATGTAAACAACTTGTACGGCTGGGCAATGTGTCAACCGTTGCCTCATGCCGATTTTCAGTGGGTCGAAAATGTCGTGAGCTTTGATGTAATGTCCGCAACATCCGATTCGACTACCGTTATGTGCTGGAAGTCGACCTTGTGTATCCAATGAATCTTCACGACGCGCAATAAGCCGCCCGGCAAGCGGGCGGTCAAGTTACTCGCTACGCTGTGCGATAAGCAGCGATACGTCATCCACTATCGTAACCTGCAACAATGTATTCGACACGGGTTGCAGGTTACAAAAATTCATCGAATATTGCAATTCACGCAATCTCCATGGCTCGATATATCGAATTAAATACGCAATTTTGGACACTCGCGAGCAATGAATTCGAGAAAAATTTATACAAATTGATGAACAATGCAGTTTGTGGAAAAACTATGGAGAATGTGCAAAATCATACAGATGTACGGCTCATTACGCAGTGGGAGGGACGATACGGAGCGGAGGCTATGATCGCCAAACCAAATTTTCATAACCAAAGCGTGTTCTCGGAGAATCTAATCGCCGTAGAATTGCGAAAACTCGAAGTGAAAGTCGAGAAGCCGATCTACGTGGGTATATGTATCCTCGACATATTCAAAACCTGCTTGTACGAGTTTCACTACGAGTAGATGGTACTTCTATATCGCGACAACTGTAAAATTATGTACATACACCGACACAGACAGTCTGATATACTTTCTATAATGCGAAAACGTATATCACGATATAAAACGCAATCTTTCAAAATTTGATACGAGCAATTACTTCGAGGACAACGTTTACGATATACCACGCGCGAACAAGAAAATACCGGGTCTGATGAAAGATTAGAACAACGGCACGATCATGAATTTGTCGGACTGAGGGCGAAAATGTACGCGTTGAGAGTCACCGACCAAAAAGACGCCAAAAAGGTCAAAGGTGTAAAAAAGAGTGTAGTCGCCAAAACTATAACGTTCGACGATTACTCGATCCCTCAACGATGATATCGAGTTGACGCGGCGTCAATCGTGTATCCGATCAAAGATGCACGAGGTGTACACCGTGTCGGAGTCGAAGCTCGCGCTCAGTCCGTACGATGATAAGCGCTACATCGTATCCGGTTCCACCGACACTCTACCGTTGGAGCATTATAAAATACAATTGTTGTATTAGTATTTATGTATTGTTTATTATTATGTTATATATAGTTTATACATTATATTATTTATATTGTTTATATACTAATGTTAATATTTATGTATAGTTTATATATTATTTAATAAATAACATTATTGTAGTACATGTATATAATTGTTTATTGTACAATAAATACATTTTATTACAATACATTGTTTTTATTTATGCAAGAGTTGTGCGAGGAATCGAATCCTAACCATTTTATAAACACCTCATCATCCTTTCGACGCAACACCTTCTGCACGAGATAAACATCGGGTTGAGCGGTCCTGAGCAATTCGTGTTCGTACAATTCTCCGGAGATCGGATTTCCGCGTGAATCTTTAATCACATTAATATGTCACGGGATTGGTTCGTTGCACCGCGACAATCTTTAATACTTCTGTAGACCAATTTGGCGTGTACCCTTTTTCGAATATAGTCTTCAATTTGCTGACGCGTATCGGATCGCCCACAGTAGTATAGCTATGGGGGTTCTAACCCATGGGATCTGAGGGGGTGCGCGGGTAACGGGGGGAAAGAGGGGGAGGGGGTAATGACGTCATCGTTTTGGAGGGGAGGAGGTAATGACGTCATCGTTTTGGAAGGGAGGGGGTAATGACGTCATCGTTTTGGAGGGGAGGGGGTAATGACGTCATCGTTTTGGAGGGGAGGGGGTAATGACGTCATCGTTTTGGAGGAGAGGGGGTGACGAGGGAGGTGCGGGGGAGAGGGGAAGGTATCGGATTACAGGGGGAAGAGGTTGAGGGGGGAGGGGGTAATGACGTCATCGTTTTGGAGGGGAGGGGGTAATTTCGGCGTGGAGGGGGTGACGAGGGAGGTGCGGGGGAAAGGGGAAGGTATCGGATTACATAAATTCCTGGAAGAGATAAGGATTCCTGGAAAAAATAAGATAAGGATTGTTTATATAAACATGAGTCATATAGAGATAAGGATTGTTTATACAAAGGGTATCGGATTACACTGCGTCAGCACTTTTGGAGTGGAGGGGGTGACGAGGGAGGTGAGGGGGAGGTGCGGAGAAGGTATCGGATTACATAAATTCCTGGAAAAGATAAGATAAGAATTGTTTATATAAGCATGAGTCATAGAGAGATAAGGATTCCTGGAAGAGATAAGGATTCCGAGAACTGTTTATATCCTTTGCAGGTTCGTGCAGGTTTTAGCGTGACATCATCGCTATTTTTAGATCATAGACCCTTAGGCAGCCACTTTTAGGCGCCATGTTGCCAGATTTCAATTTGCGTGACATCATCGATATTTTTAATTAGTGTCGTGTGCGACGAGCGGGTATAAAAAGCTCGCGGAAAAAAAATAGGAACCATCAGTTATCCGAAACCATTTGGACAATCACCACATCGCTGCAACGCTTTATCTGAATTATAGCAACGATGTTTTCTACCGTACAACAGGCAACTGTGAGTAATCCGGTTGACAAACAGCAAGGTGTGGATGCGAAGAAGCGGAAATTCTCACCCAACGTGTAAGTTGACTCTATTACTATTTACACTTTTAAACTTACTGCTATTGTTACATTTCGAACTTATACAAGCTTTTATTCACAGAAATAAAAGTAATTCGACAAGTATCGATGGAAGCATGATCACGCCTCCCAGAATTTTAGCTAGAAGATACCCGTTGTAACATAATCGCTCTCGAGTATTGTGTGGATCATATCGCTCAATCGTTGAACAACGTCACTGGTATGGTCGACACCAAGTTCGCACACTTTCGAAAAATCGCGAGCGGTGCGAAGGACCCCATCGCGGTGATACGTGAGAGCGAATCGTTCGATAAGAATGATATAATCGATTGTGAGCTGTTAGCTCAGATCTTTGGATCGCAGTAATTCTAGCATATCACATGCTTTATTAAAATATTTTCACTATCATAATGTATTTATTAGATGTATCTGTTTAATAAATATTATTTAACATTAAATTAATTTTTATTATACCATCTTTCCTGTACCACATCATATTCACTGACCTATCCTACTGCGAGATAAGCGCGCGCGTCATGTTACACTACATGATAGAAGGAAACGAGCAAACCGGTGACTATCATTTTTCCCTTCTAATTGTAACAAATAATTATAAAGTTAATAATTAAATATAATATAATTAAATATAATATTATTAAATATAACATTTATTAAAAAATTAATTTCAAGTAGTATATAATATTATAATATAGTATAACACAAGGATGGGATAAGACAAAAAAAATATAACATTTATTAAAAACTTAATTTCAAGTAGTATATAATATTATAATATAGTATAACACAAGGATAGGAGGAGGCTAAAAAAAAAAAAAATACAATAATATATTTATAAAAAAAATATAATATTTATTTAAAAAGTGTGTACTATACATATGTGTGTGTGTGTGTGTGTGTGTGTGTGTGTGTGTGTGTATGTGTGTGAAATAAAATAAAAACTATAATAATAAAATAAAAACTATAATAATATAATGATATAATAAAAACTATAATAAAAAAAAAATCGCGGGACCATCATCTGAAATAGAAAAATTCTATTAATAATCTGAAAATATTAAGTATGATACTTATCGAATGTAATACTTACGGTTGTACATCATCGTCAGCAAAATGCGCCTCTCTCACCGCTCTCAATACGTCAGCGGTGCGCGCCACATCGCTTTCCATTTGATGGAATTGTGTTGTCAAAATATCAAATGAGCGGTACACCGTTAGCAAGTGTACCCGTATATCCTGCCTGTAAGCAAAATAAAAACAAAATAATATAGGATGAAGATTAAATCTGTCATACGTAATATTAAATAGCAATACTTACAGCGATGTTAGTATCACCCCGTTTTCACGCCCATGCACATCATATTCAATTCGAAAATTGTGCAGCACGTGTTGTTGCTGCACATTTCTCGTCGCCTCTTCAAAATGATGCACCGCACCGTGCAGGACGGCGATCCGATCCGTCACAGCCCTCATCAACTGCTCGATCTCTTGTAGTTCAATTGTATATAATTGTGCCATTTTTTTTTTTTTTAAATCACAAACTGTTACTCACAAACTCGTGAACTGTAGGAGACTTGTGACGGTCCCAACCTCCGAAGCATTTTTATAGTACGTCCCTTAGATGTGGTGCAAATCTATGTGACCGCTCTACGGGGGTTATCTTTTCAAACATACTCCAAATTTATAATTTTGAAACATAATTCTTCTCCCGAGTAACCGAATATCAGTCGATAGATTTAGTATAAACTACCGCGGCATAAACAAATCTCATAAGAGATATCATAGCGACTTCATATAATGAGTTTGACACCCATGAAATTCTTCTCTCACGAGGATGTATTACTATTATTTACAAACTACTGCTGCAAAAACAAAAGATACGTACGACACACGTGAATACTTATCTTACAAGGATGTATTACAATCATGATAAGTTAAATTAATGTATGATAAATGTTAAAAATTGTTTCAACTGAGCCTCTAACGCCTTTCACGATTACGAGGGGGAACGGGGGGAGGCGCTTGAGTCGTCCTCGGACGAGGCTCGACCACAGCTATCGGCTTGTGGTACACTCCGCAATCCTTACACTTCGCGTATTCGGAATTTTTTCTATTCTGATCACGCTCCATTTTCTATACTTTTTTTCTCCGCCGCGTGCACACTTTGAACTGATAAATTACTCTCTTCCGCACACCTTATATACAGCTCGACGCAAAAACGTCAATTTCGCTGTAGTAATAAACGTTAAAAGATGTACAATAGACGTTCGATAGACGTACGAGAGACGTTCAAAGACGTACAATAGACGTTCGATAGACGTACGAGAGACGTTCAAAGACGTTCAAAGACGTACAATAGACGTTCGATAGACGTACGAGAGACGTTCAAAGACGTACAATAGATGTACGATAGACGTTCAAAGACGTACGATAGACGTTCAAAGATGTACGAGAGGCGTTCGATATACGTTCTATGATGTTAAAAGTAGTTCGATAGGTGTTCGATAGACGTTCAATATACGTTCAATAAATGTCTGAAAGATGTACGATATAAGCGATAGGTCATATTACATGGTGGATTATGTAACGGGTAAAAGGTGGAATAAAAGTCATACGAGTGTGATATACATCATTTTATTAGAATAAATCATAGTTGTTTTACACGTTTGTTACGCTCAAACCACCACCACTTGTACAATTTGCAAACATTCCGCATAGCGCAATGTCTCGTGTGATATCCACAACGCAAAGTTCCGATTACATCCAAGTTCGTCAGGCGTGCGATATCTTCGTAATCCACATCGATCGTTTCGATCTCTACATCATCTTCCAAAATCTCGCACAGCCACTTTTTCTTCTCGAGTCCTTTCACGTATATCAGAGGCGGTTCCGTACCAATGGCATTGTTGATAAGACTTTTCATCTGACTGTACGAGACGTGTCCATCTTCCCATCGGAAGCCGTGGTGGTGTATCCGTATAACCAACACGCCAGCGATTTTTCCGATTTCGTCAACAGATACCACGGTACGTGTTCACGAAATACGTAATGAGATAGCGTTTCGCCATCTCGAAGTACCGCTACCTCTTTCACGATAAAAATGTTGTTGAACGCGTAACCTTGCAAGTCGACGAAAATTGGTACGTTCGACATCGTCATCGACCGTCGGAAAACTGACGTTCCCATTCGCACACGTCTAATTTATAACTTTTCACACGAGTCTGCGCACAATGTTGTTCAGTGGATTATATTCGACCATTCGATCGTGTATAATGAGACAATAGGCGGTGGTGTTGGCCGGTATATTTTCCTTACAATCAAATTCTATTCGCACGTCAACGGTGGCGCTCTTGACAGAGTCGTTTTGTCGCGAACAATCTATGACTACGAACGGACCGGCTTTCGAGAATTCATCGATGTCCAAATACGTATCGTCCTGTCCATAATAGGCTTTGCGGAAACGCGCATACATATTGTACAGTATAGCGTATCGACTCTTGTCGAAATCCAAATTCATGTCGTCGTACGGATAAAAATCTGAATTCAGATGCAGTCTCACATTGGTGAGTTTACAAGCGTCAAATTGCGTAGCGTTTTCAGACAGTACGTTTTTTCGACCGGTTTGGAGAGCAAAGATTACGTATCGCGGTTTTTCCAATTGCGTCGCAGCTTTAACCGCCCAGGAATGCTTCGTTGTATTCTGCAGCAGAGGAAACTCGTACAGATCCCACGAACGGAAGCACACGCTCAGATATCTTCCGCTTTCCAAAGTTCGAAGAAGAGACAGCTTGTTGACTTCGCTCAGAGATACGTGCGGCATTCGCCACTGTATCTTGAGTAGTTCGATCGTTGGATTTGCACCGGCTCGTCCTACGAGACAATTGTTATCGTTGCGCGATCGTATCAATACAAGTTCGTGACGAGCGTTGATTACAATCCGTTTGTAGTCCTCGCAGAATCCTAAAAGAGTATTGAGCGGAACGCAAAAATTAAAGTTTCCATCGAGCAACGGATTTCCATCCGGATTCCACGATGCGTATTTCAGCGTCTTGCTCTTCTCCGTCGTCAGCGATACATAGTTTTTGATCGTGCTCGTTATTCCAACGTTTCTGTTACGATCGATTTCAACTCCGTCGAGCTCGTATCGCATTTCATCAAACATGAACGCGACACAATTATTTCCCATTATACACACGTTATCTCTATTCTCATCGGCAGGAGTAACGAGTTTTCCTTCAATGTAGAGAAAACTCTCACACGGTAACGTGTACAAATCCTGTTGCTGTATCGGTATTCGTATCTCATCGCTGTGTCCCAACGTCGTGTTAGCGTACGGATTGTACGTGTGCATCTCATATTTCACGATACGCTCGTCGAAGACGGGCTCGTCAGCGATGTCGAGTATATCCATCTCTTTAAACGTTTCTCACAACGAATCCCAACGATTTTAAAAAGTTTACGTTCGTTGTACTGAGCCTCTTGAATGGCGATGTTTTCCCAATTTTCGTTGTTCTCTCAATCACTCGCTGTTCGTTCAACACGAGCATTTCCTCGCACCACGTCGCCGCAAGTGCAGTCTGATGGTAATCTCTTCTCCGCGAAAATCGATCAATCGTCCGTCTTGATCCACCACACGCAAGGTGATATCGGTAACGCTCCTCGCGATGACCGGAAGGTAAATGATTTGCGCCGGCGTTTCCGAGACTTTATATCCCGGAGGTACGTTCGGTGAAAATTCATGTATCGTGTGCACCGACCTGTCGTTGGCGTACGCACCCGTGGTTATGCTGCATTCCACTCGAATAATGTTTACGTTGACGATGTTAACCGAGGAATCTGATTCGTGCAACTTTCTCGGTTCCAGTATACGACCCGTCGAAAATCCAAACAGCGGTCCGATGGTATTTGGTTTGGCGAAATTTATTCGAAAAGCGCACATGATTTCACTCTTCATGGTATTAACGTTGGGACGAAGTGACAATGGATAATCTTGCTCTTCACTTTTTCCTCGTTTTTGCAGTATCGCGCGTTTCAGATAAGAAGCAATGGCGTCCAATTCGTACGATCCTTCGGGAATTGTAATTTCTTCGTCATTGTCGTCGAAATAAAATTTATTGTTCGCTACCGTCACGTTCGGAATCGTGTTGTAGGTCTCCATCGTGGTTAGGCCGAGCTCGTAGTCCCCATCGCTCAAGTCTATCGGTGGAAAATAATCCACCGTGAGAACGCTGCTTTTACCGCTTAGAGTGAGCGTCAGCGACATTGCCGAGATTCAATCGACGACTGATGTCGATCGATGGCTGATCGATTTTTATATCTATTTTCTGGAGGAACAGGAGGCACAATTGTCCGCAGATCGTTTGATCGTACGTCTGGTAGACCGTGCGATTGTACGTTATCGTTGTATCGGTGTCTCCGAGGTAGCGTGTAAGCTCCTTCGGCGGTTGCAAATTGCCAAAGCTGTCAAAGTATACGGCGCGATCGCCTCTCTTGGCGTACGCCACCCAATGCGTGCCCGGCCCGTCGACATCGTCCAAATTCACGATATCGCTCTCATTTTTATGTATCTTGTCGGGTAAAGCGTTACGCATGTAGACACCTCGGAAATACGGTATTCGCATACGCTTCGCTATTTGTAACAACTGTAGATTGGTGGTGGCACCCGCGGGCGTCTCTATCGTTTTTTCGACGTTTTTTTTTTTCTTTTCAATCCTTTGCCCCGCTTGTACGGAGCGAGATAAATCCCCCGTCCTTCCATTGCTTTATTGTGACGTTTCGTCTCTTCGAGTTGTCGTCGCGCGGCCTTAGAGTCGTTCACCGCCTTTGCAACACCCGCCGCTCCACCGGCAAGCGAACCGATGACTCCCAAGAGCGGTAACAACGGTAACATACCACCGTGTTTCGCCGTCGGAAGCGTTCTCCTCTTGGTCTTCTTCTTCTTTCTCTTTGTCATACCCATCCCCAATTTCGTCTTTGCTTTCATAGCAGCCCATACGGCGGTAGCAGCAGCCCTCTCACCGAGAGTCGCGTCCGCAGCGGTGATCCGCACCCGCGCTTTATCGGCGAGAACGCGATCGGCTGCGTGGCGGTCCGCTGATTCGCGGTTTTGCGAGTACGCGATGTCGTGATCGCGACACGCCGCGTCCAACGGATTGATACCTCGATCCCCTCGCGCGAGTCGTTTCCGCAGACGAGTCCCCGGCCCGCAAAATTGGTAGCCGGGTATATGCAGCTCCAACGGTAGTCGATTTATCACACTGTTCAGTAAACCGGCACCCTTGTATCGTTTCATAGAGCGCGAATTCTAACGTATCGCGTGTAAATCATATTTCCAACTGAGGTGTGTTTCGACAGCGCTCACCTATAAATAGGAGGCGTGTATCGATCATTAACCAGTAGAATATCAAAGTTTGTCGGACGACAAAGTACAATGAATAACCGGGATAATAAGAAGGAACGAAAGGAGGTGAATGTCGCAAACGTGTATCGCTAATCGTGTGTTTGAAACAATATTTTTTTTTTTCAGGATAATGTCCGAATCATGTATGGAAATAGAGATATTTTAGATCTAGCAACAAATATCCGAGCACCGCTCTTTCCAACAACCGATGCTGCGCACTCGTCGCGTAATAACAAGGATGAGAAAGAGTCCGGTAAAAAAAAATGAAATTTGTACAACAACCGTACACGATCCGTGTGAAAAACATGGATGATAAGACGCAAGGGGTTTGTGAGAAGGCGTGCAGACACGGTAAAATGCTGCCAAACACGATACGCGGTATCATTTGCGGTCCCTCGAATTGCGGTAAAACTAATGTAATGATTAGTCTGCTGGAAAGTCCGAACGGTGTACGTTTCGAAAACGTGTACGTGTACTCGAAATCGTTGAATCAACCAAAGTATCGGTATCTCGAAAGATTGCTCGGATCGATCGATGAAATCGTCTATTTTACGTTCTCGGACAACAACACAATTGTACCGCACAGCGAGGCGTTACCGAGTTCCGTATTCGTCTTCGACGATATAGCGTGCGACAAGCAGAATGCGATACGCGAGTACTTTGCTATGAGTCGACATTCGAAGGTCGATTGTTTTTATCTGTGCCAAACGTATGCAAAAATACCGAAACATCTCGTGCGCGACAACGCGAATTTACTCGTAATATTCAAGCAGGATGGAACAAACCTTAAGCACGTCTACAACGATCATGTGAATACGGACATGACGTACGAAGATTTCGGAACATTGTGTCACGCATGTTGGCAGCACAAGTACGGATTTTTAGTGATAGACAAGGATAGTGCGATTAACGATGGACGTTACAGACGTGGTTTTAACGAGTTTGCGGTACCGCGGAATGGTTAGTTGTTCTCGAGACGTTGACGATGACGCTTGACACGAAAGATATCGACGAGAGGGAGAAGATCGCGAAGGAAATCGCTCGTACGAGCGAGTCGATTCGCAAGAAGCATCGGACGTTGAAGACGGGTAGAGTGGAGCAAGAGGTGCAATTAGAGAAACGGTTGAAACCGATCGTAGAGCCGTTGAAACGAATCGTCGAGAACATCAAGGGTGACGATGATTCGGTTGACGATCTCGAGATTAAAAACGAACCGGACATCAAACGAAAGCGGACAAGCTCTGAGAGGAAGAAAATCAAGCGTACCTCGTTGACGACACCGATACAGACCCCATTGACGCCACCGATACAAGCCTCGACTCCGTTCCAGCCGCAAAAATTGGTGTTTGAAGCGCCGACATATTTACCGACCGAAAACGTGTTCGAAACCACGGACCCGTCTTTCGTAACATCCGTGAGACAGACGATGCAAACGTCCGATGGTCGGGAAGCTCTGTACGGCCAAATGGGTCCGCTGGGTCAAGAGTACATCGGGGAGCTCTTGAGCGGTGACAAGAAGAGAGGGATCGACAACGTGTACGGTGTATACTTCAACGATGCGGGAACGTTTCTCGGAGACAAGGTCTTCGACATTGATAGAGACGACAATGTGATCGTGGACGGTGTGAAATACGCTGGCACATCCGGCCTGTTTGAATTAATATTCAAAAGACTTCCCGACGATACGCTGTGTACGGAGGATGACAAACAAAAGTACAAGAGCATACTACTCGCTACTAACGCTCACAGACGCGGTCATAACACGCATTTACCTGTTTTGGGAAACAAAGGATACAAATACAAACATATCATCACACCTCTGATATCTAAGAAAGGTGGAGGTGTTGCACATCTCGACAGGAGAGGTGTGGGTCGTACGTTACCCAAGTGTAACGTACCACAGACCATGACTGTGACCGACAACGCGGTCGATTACGTGCACTGGGATGATCCGAACGAATTGGTGGATCGCCTTCGATTGCTGGACGCCTCCCGTCAGGCGGGAAACAACGCGCACGACAACGAGTTTCTCTCGATTATCGAGGAACTGCGCGAAGCTGGTCTGATTATAAATTGATTGTCGTTGTCATCGCTGTAGCCAGTATTGCTCGTGTGATGCTACAGGAATGTCTATCAACAAATTCGGACTACAGTTAGGAGGAAGCGACAGGGTGACGAGACAGAGCGGCGAAGTCTCGAAGAATTACGTGCGCGAAAATTGTCTCTGCAAGGATGGTGAGGTTTTCAACGCCAAGTCACGCGTGATCAGACATCTCGCCGACCCTGAAGCGGACACCGACGCTGTCAACAAGCTGCATCTGGATCATCACTTCAAGCTTATGAGCGATCGTGAGAATCGAAATCGTATGCTCTGTGAAAATTTTAAGCGAGAAGTACTTTCGAGACTCGAAGATTCGGAAAATACCGAGCGGACCTGGAAGAGAGACCACGACGATTACATCGAGACCAGATACGTGGCGTTGGAACGACAGATTCACGATCTGAGAGGTCTCCTCGACGAGAGTGTAGCGCGACTCGATGGAAAACTCATCGATCGCGAGCGAGAGACGAAGAGTCTTGTCGAGCGAGAGATTCACAATCTTCGTAGAGCTGTGAGAAAAAATTTCATCGAATACTACGATGAGGCGATGAAGAAGAAACAGAACGAATCGCAATGTGCGAGAAGGAAGCGGTGAGCCTGGAGAGGAGATCGCTCGTGGACGAGCTCCACGCACCGCCGAGAAGAAACTTTACGCGTCGGCCAGTCGTCGTGAAAGGATACGATAATTTGTGGCAGGCTGACATTGTCGAGACGAGACCGTACTCGCGATCCAACGGCGGCTGCAACTACATTCTAACCGTTATCGATGTGTTGAGCAAGTACGCGTGGGCTATGCCCTTAAAGACCAAAGGTGGAATCGAAACGTCCAAAGCATTTTCCGCGATATTTAGAGAGAGAATTCCGAAAAATTTGCAGACTGACCGTGGAAAAGAATTTTACAACAGAGATTTCCAAAATCTTGTCAAGAAACACGGTATCAATCATTATTCGACATACTCGGTTATGAAGGCTTCGGTGGTGGAACGATTCAATCGCACGTTAAAGAACGAAATGTGGAAGTTTTTCACGCTCACGGGATCGTACAGGTGAATCGACGATTTACCGCGATTGGTCTCGGAATACAACGGTCGTAAACATCGTACAATCGGTATGCGCCCGATCGATGTCACTCCCGAGATCGCAAAGGGACTCTTGAGCACCGTGTACGGTAATATAAAAATTGCCGCGCCGGCGAAATTCAGGGTGGGTGATCCGGTGCGCGTGAGCAAATTCAAAACTGTATTCGAGAAAGGATACACGCCGAATTAGTCGACGGAGGTGTTTAAGATCGCCACGGTGCAACGTACCAATCCTGTGACGTATCTGATTAAAGATTATCGCGGAGATCCGGTCGCGGGAGGCTTTTACGAGCACGAATTGCTCAAGACCGCACAACCCGACGTTTATCTCGTGGAGAAGGTGTTGCGCCGAAAGGACGACAAGGTGTTTGTAAAGTGGTTGGGATTCGACAATTCGCACAACTCTTGGATAAATAAAGACGATGTATTGTAATAAACTATGTATAATTTACATTGCATTATAATAAACTATTATACATTTATATACAATGATGTTCTTTATTACTACAACATGTTACAATATATATACATTTAAAACTAATAAAGACAATAATACATAAAATATTAAACTATATAAATTACTAAGCATTATTTACAATTGTATCTTGTAATGTCCCCATGGTAGAGTATCGGTGGATTCGGATACGACGTGTCGCTTATCATCGTACGGACTGAGCGCGAGCTTCGACTCCGACACGGTGTACACCTCGTGCATCTTTGAGCGGATGCACGATTGACGCCGTGTTAGCTCGATTTCGTCGTTGAGACACCGAGTGTAATCGTCAAACATTATAGTTCTGGCGACTACATTTTTCTTTACGCCTTTAACTTTTTTGACATCTTTTTGTCCGGTGACTCTCAACGCGTACATCTTCGCTCTCAGTCCGACAAATTCCGTCATGATCGCGCCGTTGTTCTCGTCTTTCATCAGACCGGGTACTTTCTTGTTAGCGCGCGGTATACCGTAAACGTTGTCCTCGGAGTAGTCGCTCGTGTCGAATTTTGAAATATCGCGTTTCATATCCCGATACGCGACCTCGCATTGTAGAAAGTATATCAGACTGTCGGTATCGGTATACATAATTTTGCAATTGTCGCGGTAGAGAGGCGCCATGTACTCGTAGTGAAACTCGTACAAGCAGGTCTTGGATATGTCGAGGATGCACATACCCACGTAGATCGGCTTGTCGAATTTCACTTCGAGTTTTCGCAACTCTACGGCGACTAGATCCTCCGAGAACACGCTTCGGCTGTGGAAATTCGGTTTCGCGATCATAGCCTCCGCTCCGTACCGACCATCCCACTGTGTAACGAGCCGGACATCCGTGTGATTTCGCACATTCTCCATGGTTTTGCCGAAAACCGCGTTGTTCATCAATTTGTATAAATTTTTCTAGAATTCATTACTCGCGAGTGTCCGAAACTGTGTATTCAGTTCTATGTATCCGCGGAGCCATGGAGATTGCGCGAATTGCAGTACGCGGTGAATCTTTGCAATTCGCAGGCCATGTAGCACGCATTGCTGCAGATTACGGTAGTGAATGACATAACGCTGCTTATCGTACAGCGTTGCGAGTAACTTGACCTCCCGCTTGCCGGGCGGCTTATCGCGCGTCGGGCAGAATGGCAGGTCGGAGTGCGCGTCGTGAAGATTCACCGGATACTCGAGATCGACTTCCAGCACGTAACCGGTAGCCGAATCGGATGCAACGGACATTACGTCAAAGCTCGCGACATCATCGGCCCATCGAAATTTGGCGTAGGGCAACGGTTGACACATTGCCCAGCCGTACAAGTTGTTTACATCATAGTACATTAGGTACGATGACGGTTCCGATGGATCGTACGATGACATGTATTTGTTGTTGGCGGCGGCGTATCGGTTGGAGCATTGGCTGAGACCGCCGCGTATACCGCGCTCGACAAACAGCACCATATCGATGTCTGTGAGCAACTCGAACTTGATGCCCGTGTACTTCAACATAGCGTCCCACGTGTACCCCGGTAATGTGTAATACTGAGCGGGATCTAAACCGTAACTCTTTATACACGTGTTTCGGAAATTTTCGAAAATATCCGCCAACAAAAGAACGTCTGTTTTCAAATACAAATCGCTGTATTGACCTAGATCTTCGATCGAAAAGGTTTGCCAGACGTTTGTCGCGTGCGCGTAATCGCTCTCGGATACCGTTTCTCCGGTGAGCGAGCTGTAAAACGATACGCGCGATGGTAGGCTTGTGTCCCGGAGCTTGTCGACGCTGTCGACGTACTCGTAGGGAAACACACCTTTCCGAGTAAGCAGATTGAAATGTTCCGCGGATAAATGGCTAAATTCCGATCGTGTAATTTTTAATTCGTCCGTTGTCAGATAAGATGCTAATTTTTCAAGACTTGTACTGAGAAATCTAAACGAATCGATAAATCGTAATTTCACGCAAATTTTGGAATTTTCATCCTCCGTATCTTTAACGTTTTTAGTGAATGAAATGTAACGTTCTTTCGTCAGCGGCAGTAAATCAATGTTGCCTTCGAAAGCATTGGCAACATCTTTGATGATGAAATGCGCGTCGTAACCGGATAAATTGTGAAATATCATGAGGGTTAACGGGGAGGGTATACTCATCGGGATAACGTGGGAGTCTTTGTAATTTAAATTGCACGACGAGTGCGCGTGACCTCGATAACGCCCGGTAAGATGACAATGATCGCGCACCCGCGTATCGTCCGGTGTAAACGGTTTCTCGCACACGTGACACGTCGCGGTGCTACGGAATTTTTCCGATTCCTCCGGCGTAAGATCCGCCATGGGGACGATGGTGGTGCGGATCGCTTTCACGCGGTGCGCCAAATCGTGCAGTTCATTGACGAACCACGCTGTGCAATCCTCACCGCGTTACGACTTATACCCGGATAAAGAATTATTGTACGTGCAACTTACATAATATCCTACGCTAAACACATTGTGATGCTGATAGACGTATGTGGTGCCGTCTTGTCCATCCTTCTTCTCGAGCGTACATTCGAGATCGGCGTACACTACAAACGGGAGCCGCTCCTTCCGGTTGTAATTGCGGAACGTCAGCCACTTGTCGTCCTCGCTGGGGAGAACGACGGCGCAGTCGTTCATTTTCCCGCAGTCGATGCTGTGCGCCGATAATTTCTCCTGTATATAAAAGTAGTGTAAACACCTGTAATAATTTATTTGATTAAAACTATGAATAAAAATATTGATTTAATTTTTACGTATATTTTTACTTACCGATCGCAAATGTACTTTTTACATTTGTGCATGCTCAGTTGTGAGCTCACCAACCGCGGCAGGTTCTTTATGCACGCAAAGTGTGCATCGTTGTTTTTACACACGTATAGCAGGTTGACGTGCTTCTCCTTTTTGTCGTCGGTGAGCCGCAGAGGGACGATTTTGGAGTCTTCGGTGGTAAAGACGTTGACGGAGATGGCGTTCATTTTCTCAAACTTTGATATTTGTGGCAGCGTCATGGGGAACTCGATGTCGCACAGATTCAGCACCGTTGAATAGTGCGGGTACTGCGATACTCTTTCCGGGTACTTTTCCGCTGGATGTAAAGCTGCTACTACTGCCCACGCAAAGCACGCATTATCGTTTGATTTCACGTTGACCACTGCCCTTTTTAACGTAACTTTCCGCGGTAACTCGATGTGGCATCCCGCGCGTAGAGGATTCAACTTGTTGACGTTGATTGTTAGGTTCAGGATACGTGACAACGCCCATCCGCTATCACGTTCCTGAAACTCCTCCAGAGATGCCTGTATGACGTCAACCACATGCTTCGTGTACCACTCGTTTAGATCAGATGTTGGATATATCTCTTGATTCTTCGTGGCGATGGTCTTCACGGCAGTCTTGTCGCCCGCGATGAATTCCCCGTTGAACGCGGTGTTAATCTTGACGCTGTTGTGTTCCACCATGACGCCCTGGATCCGTTCGATGACGGTATTTCTTATCTCTCCCAAAAATTCACGAGGATCGATGTATTCGTGATTGACAACCGCACCCGTCAGCACACGGTTCCTAAACGCCGTCTCGATCTCCTTCCACGTGTAGCCCTTCTTCTCGTATCCGCCGTATCCAGCACCGATGGGCACAAAACGCTCTTGAATGATCTTCCTCACACCCTCCAGACGCACAATTTGCGCCACCAGAGAGTTCACTACTCCGGTTCGTTGTCTCTTGCGACATTTTTGCCTCAGAGAATCGAGGTACTCGTCGCACTCGTAGTCCCATGGAAGGAACTCTCCCAACGTTTTGATATTCGCTGCTCGTACGGTGAGATCGCGCTCCATTTTGAACAACTGTGACAATTTATATTTTTTCACGAGCTTTTTATACCCGCTCGTCGCACACGACACTAATTAAAATAATCGATGATGTCACGCAAATTGAAATCTGGCAACATGGCGCCTAAAGTGGCTACCTAAGGGCCTATGATCTAAAAATAGCGATGATGTCACGCTAAAACCTGCACGAACCTGCAAAGGATATAAACAATTCTCGGAACTATGAATCATTTTTGTATAAACAATCCTTATCTCTCTATGACTCATGCTTATATAAACAATTCTTATCTTATCTTTTCCAGGAATTTATGTAATCCGATACCTTCCCCGCACCTCCCCCTCACCTCCCTCGTCACCCCCTCCACTCCAAAAGTGCTGACGCAGTGTAATCCGATACCCTTTGTATAAACAATCCTTATCTCTATATGACTCATGTTTATAAATTATAGCAATTTAATATGAATAAGTTTATTTTAATAAAACTTTTGAAATTGTTTATTTAAATGGTTCGCTACAATGGTGTAACTTGACTCGCGATAAGTCAGTACAATCGACGCGTTCTCTTATATTACTACAGCGGGATGATGATAAAAAAAAACTTACATTTTAAATATAAAAATTTTTTATTTCAATATTCGCATACAAACATTTCCGACATTTCGTCGGTATCGACACAACACATCAACTGTATGATGCCTAAGTACTCGGCTTGCGTCTTACATTTTGGTAACAATTTTTCGACGCGATCCCGACCATACGTCTGATACAATTGTCGAATACACTTCTCCGGAAGCGGTAGATCGCTCAATAGGTATCTGCTTGCAACGTTCTGGTTTATGACCTTCCCGGTGAGTTCGACGAGACTCCTCGGCTGTCGCATCGTGGTGATCCTGAAACATTTTACAATACACCTAAATATCTACTCGCTGAATATTTCTCACTTTCTATTTTTAGAGATATTTTTTTTACCTAATTCGCACAGAGTGCAATCTTTAACGTATGGCGCGGGTCCGTCGATGTGGTCGCGCTGCCACGGCTGGTTGTAGTGCAACGAGCACCGACGGTAACCCTGCACTTCCGGGTCCACTCTTACGTGTTCCGGAAGTTTCTCCCACACTTGATCCACGAACCGAACAAACTTGCTTAATAAAATCACCTTCGGCACAAATTCTAACTCCGCTGCTGTTAAATTGAGAATATCGCGTTCATCCGAGAGTGCGATGAACATTTCGACTGTTATACCACTCGTTCTTCGCGGGTCTTATATACCCTTATTGTATAAACATTGCGGTGATGCATTCCGACAACATGGCGCTCTACTTTGATGCGCAGAGAAAAACCAAAAGATGTAAACAGTTCTCGGAATCCTTATCTCTTCCAGGAATCCTTATCTCTTCCAGGAATCCTTATCTCTTCCAGGAATTTATGTAATCCGATACCTTCCCCTCTCCCCCGCACCTCTCTCGTTACCCCCTCCACGCCGAAATTACCCCCTCCCCTCCAAAACGATGACGTCATTACCCCCTCCCCCTCAACCTCTTCCCCCTGTAATCCGATACCTTCCCCTCTCCCCCGCACCTCCCTCGTCACCCCCTCTACTCCAAATTTACCCCCTCCCCTCCAAAACGATGACGTCATTGCCCCCTCCCCTCCAAAACGATGACGTCATTACCCCCTTCCCTCCAAAACGATGACGTCATTACCCCCTCCCCCTCAACCTCTTCCCCCCCTTCACCCGCGCACCCCCTCAGATCCCATGGGTTAGAACCCCCATAGCTATACTACTGCCCACCTTAAATTTCGCTGGCGCGGCAATCTTTATTCTATTGTACACCATGGACAAAAGTCTCTTTGCGATAGCGGGAGTGACATCGATTGGTCGCACATCGATAGTTCGATGTTTACGATTATTGTATTCCAAGACTAATCGCGGTAAATCATCGATTCATCTATACGATCCATTAAGGGGATCCTACAGTTCTTCTTTACCGACATTATTTTTACAAACACTAATCTTTTTTTTAGCTATACAGATTGAAAAATCCTTCTCCACAATTCAAGTACTTATAATAACGAAGAACGGATGCTATAATATTTAGTAAAAAACAGAAAAAAATTTTAAATTACAGTTTTGTTATCTGCACGTGGCGTCAATATTTGTTTAACTTTAAAATTCTGCAGTTTTTCTGTGCGAAAGACATAGCGTCCGTTTTCGGTCTAATATGAAAGAATATCTGTGAATTTTTAAAAGTAAGTTTGGAAGCCTAATAAAAAAGATTAGTGTCTGTAAAAATTTATGCATATGTGTGTGTGCGAGATTGAGGTACGAGAGTAAAACAGAGCAATAAATTAGTTGGCTAATATTAGAACAGATGGAGCTAAAACTTGCCTGTTTACTCGATAAGAACAGACAATACTATCCTTGTTATTTCATCCTTGCGTGAGAGAGTAATATATATGTGTACGCACTAATACTATTAAACTCGTTCTTTTCTCTTTCTATCGTACATTTATTCTGTCTCTTTCTAAGTGCTCGCTTACAACATATCGCTAATTGCATCGACTTCATGCTTTTCTCACATATCTGCTTACATTTTTACTTACGGTTCTCTCTCTCTCTCTCTCTCTCTCTCTCTCTCCCCTCTCCCTCTGCAAGTTGATTATTATATTCTTTCATTTGTATCATTATTTTTTTATCATTTATATGGTTTTTATTTTTATAGTTCTCATCTGCCTAAATAACAATAATTTATGCATTTTTAATTTTATAGCATATTTTATTGCATTTTATTTTGTAGTATATTTCATGTATACTGCAAAATAAAATGCATAAATAAATTTATTATATAGAAAGATGAGAACCATAAAAATAAAAGAATATAAAAATTAAAATAAAAGTCACACGAATGAAAAAAGATAATGATACAAATGAAAGATTATAATTATAAATTAGCAGGGAGAAGGGGGGAAGGAGAAAGAGAGAAGGAGAGAGAGAGAGAGAGAAGCGCGAGTAAACATGTGGCAGATATATGAGTGGAACATGAAGCACTGATGTACAGAGCGATATGCAATAAACAAGCGATTAGAAAAACACAGATATAAGTATATTATAAAAAAAATAAAAAAAAATAAAATTAATTTAAAAAAATAAAATTAATTAATAATAAGAGGAATGGGAAGGAAAGAAATTTAACATAAATATATAAAATTATTTTATTTTTTATTTTTTTATAAAATTTTATGAAATACATAAAATTATATAATACGAAATGACAAGTTTGAGACAGTTTTTAATAATAATATCCCCCGGACGGCGCGGGTACAAATCCAAATGATGCCGGCGGCGCAGGCATATAACCGGATAGTGTCGGTGGCGCGGGCATGTATCCGGATGGTGCCGATGGCACAGACGCATATCCAGAAGCTGCAGGCGGCGCGGGCATATATCCAGGAGGTGCCGATGGCACAGACGCATATCCAGAAGCTGCAGGCGGCGCGGGCATATATCCAGGAGGTGCCGATGGCACAGACGCATATCCAGAAGCTGCAGGCGGCGCGGGCATATATCCAGGAGGTGCCGATGGCACAGACGCATATCCAGAAGCTGCAGGCGGCGCGGGCATATATCCAGGAGGTGCCGATGGCACAGACGCATATCCAGAAGCTGCAGGCGGCGCGGGCATATATCCAGGAGGTGCCGATGGCACAGACGCATATCCAGAAGCTGCAGGCGGCGCGGGCATATATCCAGGAGGTGCCGATGGCACAGACGCATATCCAGAAGGTGCAGGCGGCGCGGGCATATATCCAGGAGGTGCCGATGGCACGGACGCATATCCAGAAGGTGCAGGCGGCGCGGGCATATAACCAGGAGGTGCCGATGGCACGGACACATATCCAGAAGGTGCAGGCGGCGCGGGCATATATCCAGGAGGTGCCGATAGCACGGACACATATCCAGAAGATGCAGGCGCGGGCATGTATCCGGATGGTGCCAGTTGGAGCCCGTACCCTGGTGCGGTGTGCCGTTTAAAATTGGCATACTTCCTCTGCTTTTTTCTTTGTTGATTGATTGCTTGACGCACCGCATCATTAATATTCTGAAAAATAATATAAATATTAGTACTTTTACACAGATACACATACACACATGTATGTAACTATTCAAAAACAGAAGACAGAAGAGATTTGGATAAAAAAAGAAAAATATATAAAACAAAACTTCTGTATAAAGCTCTGATACAAATCACATAAAGAAAATAAAAAGCAAACGAGTCGAATTGGTTATTATTACATATATTACAGATTTTTTTTTATAAAATGATAAATAGAAACGTTTCTGCCTATATTTTCCTCTGTATAAATAGTAAAATAAATTAAACTTACATTATTATAAAAAATAAAATTATGTCGTTTGCATCCTCTATCTGCAATGGAAAATAATTTGACAAGCTTGATAAAAAGTTATGTCCAAGTTATTGTATTTCTTATTGATGATAATCATTGGAAAAATTAGATCGTCGATACTATAGAATAATAAAATAAAATATAGAAATACCAAAATTATAATATATAAAAAGCAATTATTATATTATAATTGTAATTACAATAAAAAATTACAATTATAATATAATAATTTCTTTTTATATATTATAATTTTGGTATTTCTATATTTTATTTTATTATTCTATAGTATCGACGATCTAATTTTTCCAATGATTATCATCAATAAGAAATACAATAACTTGGACATAACTTTTTATCAAGCTTGTCAAATTATTTTCCATTGCAGATAGAGGATGCAAACGACATAATTTTATTTTTTATAATAATGTAAGTTTAATTTATTTTACTATTTATACAGAGGAAAATATAGGCAGAAACGTTTCTGTTTATCATTTTATCAAAAAAAGCTCTAATATATGTAATAATAACTTGGCTCATTTGTCTTTAATTTTTTCTTTATGAGAAAAATATATAATACTATAAATACCATAAAGAACTAACCTTTCTTACATCTTGGCCTATTCTTCCTGTCTGGATATTCGCCCTGTCTGCTAACGGCGACGTCGCCGCAGTCCTCGTGTTCGATGTTGACGGTACCACCGGTATCGTCGTCGGGGTCCTCGTGTCCGATGTTGACGGTGCCGCCGGCACTGTCGCCGGGGTCCTCGTGTCCGATGTTGACGGTACCACCGGTATCGTCGTCGGGGTCCTCGTGTCCGATGTTGACGGTGCCGCCGGCACTGTCGCCGGGGTCCTCGTGTCCGATGTTGATGGTACCACCGGTACCGTCGCCGGGGTCCTCGTGTCCGATGTTGATGGTACCGCCGGCACTGTCGCCGGGGTCCTCGTGTCCGATGTTGATGGTACCACCGGTACCGTCGCCGGGGTCCTCGTGTCCGATGTTGACGGTGCCGTCGGCACCGTCCCCCTTCGTCCTGACGGCAAGTTGCCTTCGCTTCGTGCTGCAATAAAAAAAAATATTTTAATTTTTACATGACAGACAGAACGAGAGAAATAACGAGAGAGAGAGAGAGAAATTATGCTTTTTATAAAATTTATAAAGTTGATATATATATATATATAAATACTTACATCGTTTACTCATCGCGTCTCTCGGCTTCACTATTTCTGGACACCAGTGATGCAAGATTCAGCATTCTGCATCATGCGCGACATGAGGGGAAGAGCCTCCACCATGGCGGCACCACACAAGCGAGCATCGCGTCCATGTGCACTCGCCGTTCCAACAACGTACGACTCACACGGCGAGCGCACACGGACGCGATGCTCGCTTGTTTGGTGGGGGCTCTTCCCCTCATGTCGCGCATGATGCAGGATGCTCAATCTTGCATCACTGCTGGACACTAAGAACACACACACATACACATACACACACACACATACACACACACACACACACACACATATTTATTTTACGCGCGCGCGCGTGCGACTGCGCTACATACGCGTTGCATTTGTTGCATTACCGAAGTTTTTCTTGTAAGGCAGCCGGGCTGGGCTGCCCCTCACGCGCCGTAGCAAATGCAGTTTCATAAATCAAAAACTAAATATACATAAATAATATTTTTATAACATATTTAATTAAAAATTATCCGATTGATATTGTGTTTGGTATCAGTTTAATCATAAAAATCTTATTAATTCATAACAATAATTTTTTAATTGATGAAATACAAAGTAAAGATTTGTTTTATAATTAAAATTTTATAATAATTACAGATATAAATATATAGATGAAGAAATCCTCGCGACATATCTTCCGGTCGGGCCGACCCATTACGCGCCGTAGCAAATGCAATAATACATTACGAGCGCGCGGACCTCAATGGACATGTATCTTTGTAAATTTGTATATATTTGAGAATAAATTGAAAGAGAATGAGATTTCTATTCTTTTTTAATTTCTTAAATATTTTTTTCTCAAATATATATAAATTCACAAAAATATATATCCACTGGAATTCGCGCACTCGTAATGTATTACTGCATTTGTTACGGCGCGTAATGCCCTATCTACACCGAAGGATGATCCTGCTTGTGGCTCATCCGAGCGAGTAATGTAGACGCATTGAAACACATTGAAAATCACACTGAAGGCAAAAGTGATCGGATGAGCCACAAGCAGGATCATCCTTCGGTGTAGATAGGGCATAAAGGGCCGGCCCGACCGGCAGATATGTCGCGAGGATTTCTTTATCTATATATTTATATCTGTAATTATTATAAAATTTTAATTATAACACAAACCTTTACTTTGTATATTATCAATTAAAAAATTATTGTTATGAATTAATAAGATTTTTATGATTAAACTGATACCAAACACGATATCAATCAGATAATAATTAATTAAGTATGTTATGAAAATATTATTTATGTATATTTAGTTTTTGATTTATGAAATGACACCAAATACGACACAAATAAGATAATTTTTAGCATTTGTTATTATATAAGGCCGCGGATCAAAGAACTTGCTCTGCGCTCGAAATCGTGTAAAAGTATTGTCCAAACGTCTCAGAGCATGAAAATTTTGAAAGTTGCAAAATTAATTTTTTTAAATATAGACTGTAGAGAATGACGAGACGGAACTTTTTTCTATTTGCAGTTTTTTTGTTCGATGCTTATTTTTAATAATAAAAATAAAAAAGTGAAAAATTTTTATCCCCAAATTCAATAAAATTTTAAGATATAAATCGTCGTAATTTGGCCAAATTTTGTTGAAATTGTTTGAAATTTGGTATACGCATGCAGTATAGTCTAGCGATGCCTACAAAACAATAAAAAGCTGAAAATCGCCTATTGTTTAATAATAATTAATTGCAAATTGAGGCCAATGGGTAACTACGTTTTTTTAGTTTTACTGACAAAAAGTATCGAGGGAACTTAAAATTTGAAACAACTTCCAGTGAGACATTTGTTCCTCTCTATTGAAGGAAGATTTCTGGAAACTTTCAGATCGATTCATTGAAAATTTGCGGAAATATGTATTTTATAAGAAAACATGCAACGCCGCTAATGATAACTCTGTGAGCGCTGAACACCATCAAGCAGCGTACTCGCCGTTCAACTTTCCAGGATTCGATTTTATAATGATTTCTTACAACTCTATTGTTATTTGTTAAATTATTACCGTCCTAGAGACCGCGTCTCTGGAGTGTATGTGAAATATTTCAAAATAATAATAATAAAAGTATTTAATTAAGAAACCGTATAAATAATAGTTCATCATTTCGATATTTCGTGGAGAGTGAGCGATTGTTCAAATGTATAACTATTAAAAAATCATTATAAAATCGAGTCCTTGAAAACCGAACGGCGAGTACGCTGCCTGATGGTGCTCAGCGCTCACGGAGCTATCATTGGCGGCGTCGCATGTTTTTTTATAAAATGCATATTTCCGCAAATTTTCAATGAATCGATCTGAAAATTTCTAGAAATCTTCCTTCAATAGAGAGGAACAAATGTCTCACTGGAAGTTGTTTCAAATTTCAAGTTCCCTCGATACTTTTTGTCAGCAAAACTAAAAAAACGTAGTTACCCATTGGCCTCAATTTGCAATTAATTATTATTAAACAATAGGCGATTTTTAGCATTTTTATTGTTTTGTAGGCATCGCTAGACTATACTGCATGCATATACCAAATTTCAAACAATTTCAACAAAATTTGGCCAAATTACGACGATTTATATCTTAAAATTTTATTGAATTTGGGGATAAAAATTTTTCACTTTTTTATTTTTATTATTAAAAATAAGCATCGAACAAAAAAACTGCAAATAGAAAAAAGTTCCGTCTCGTCATTCTCTACAAGTCTATATTTAAAAAAACTAATTGCAACTTTCAAAATTTTCATGCTCTGAGACGTTTGGACAATATTTTTACACGATTTCGAGCGCAAAGCGAGTTCTTAGATCCGTGCCCTCATATGTTTGCAACAAAAATACCGTTATAGTATCATATACTGACACAGTACGATCCATAGCGACATTGGTAAATGCGAGCTTGTCACCGTGACGAACTCGGTTCAAATCCGAGTAGGACGCACGGTCTTTTCTCGCAAAAGGCGAGTCGGCACCGTCAACATTGGACATGAGGAGACACATACCTGCACCATTCCCCCCCCCCCCCCCCCAAGCAGACAACGTAATTCGTATCGTCTGATCTCACAATCAGGATATGTGTCCGCGCCATCTGCACCTTCTGGATATATGCCCGCACCAAATAACTTCTGGATCGTTTATTTTTGCAAATTTTAAAGAAAATAAAATAAATTAGTTAATAAATTCACAAGTTGAATATTAATTTTATCAAACTAGTAACTATATTTTATTAATGTACATATATGTAACTTTTATCTTTATTTTATCAGTCTTTATATCATAATATTTACAACTTTTTAATTACGCCAATGTTCAGAATGTTATATTGCACATGTAGAAAATGTCTGATTTTCTTTTATATATATCTGGAAATAGGGTTTTAAAAACAAATATTTCAGACAAAAGTTGTATGGTTTCAAGGGGGACATAAAATGGAAACGAAATTCTCTTACATAAAGACATTTTGCGAATTTGGACGCAAACTAAATTTTTTAAATTGGAATTACCCTAATTTTTTTATGTCAATAGATTCTATGTAACATTTTATGTAACGTAAAAAGTTAGAAAAGTAGTATGATCAAATATTGAATGGTTTACGCGATATTTTATCTTTTACATACTTTGACATAAAATACAAAATATTTTGTAAAACATTCTGTGTTTCAGTAATTTTATAATACTTTTATACACAGAATAATAAGACGAATCAACTGATGTAAAAAAATATATATAGTTGTTTTTAGGAAAAAGTATGCAGCTGCATGTTGCAAATTACACATTTCTTCTTGGAAACAACTGTTTTTTTTTTTCGTCTATTGATTCGTGTCACTATTCTGTGCATAAAAGTATTAAGGTAAGATTACCGAAAACTGAATGTTTTTAGATATTTTGTATTTTATGTTAAAATATTAATTTTTTTTTGTATAAAAAGATATAAAATATCTCGTAAACCATTAAATTTTTGATTATACTACTCTTATAACTTTTTACGTTACAGAATGTTATATAGAATCTATAGACATAAAAAGATTAGGATAATTGCAATTTAAAAAACGTAATGAATTGAAATAAATTTATGAATTTACTCCAAATTTGCAAAATGTCTTTATGTAGGAGAAGTTCGTTCAATTCATTTTATGTCCCCCTCGAAATCATACAACTTTCGTCTGAAATATTTGTTTTTAAAACCTCATGGTTTCCAGATACGTATAAAAAAATTAGATACTTTGTATATGCAATATAACATTGAATATTCTGAATATTGGCATAATTAAAAAGTTGTAAATATGATATAAAGAATGATATGATAAAATAAAGATAGAAATTACATACATGTACATTATAATATAGTTATTAGTTTGATTCAATCAATATTCAACATGTGAATTTATTAACTTTTTTTTTTAAAGAAAAGTAATAAAAAATTTTAAATGCCTTTCACAAATCATCAAAATAATTTAATCAAAATAATTATTTTGTTTCGAGAATTCTATGTATAATTAAAAGACGCGCATTTTATATACATAATAACAGCAACCGCGCGATTCCTATATATGCAGTAATATATAGGTATTTACTGCGCGGACAGAAAAATCTCGCTGCCGCGCATTGACATGCATTATGTTATAGGAGAATAGCGCGCGAAAACTAGTCAACCGTTACACCGTGTTATAACGTGTTGACCGAAAATTGTGTAGTGTTTTTACAGTATTTACTGAATTACTGTTTTGTTTAGTGGAAAGTACATTTCGTTAGAGTACATAATGGGACGCAAGTACAATGAAAAATGCTTGCCTCTCGGTGCTCGCAGACTTTCCACGAAGAGAGGATGGTATCAAAGGTTAGTACGTCTAGTTATAAAAAACATACACACATATAAAAACATACACACAGATTATATATTTATTGCGAACATACGTGTACATAATGAATAGATATAAATATACAGAGAAAGATGAGAAAGAGAGATATAAAAAGAAAGATAAAATTATAATCCATCGCCTTTCTCATTGCCAGTGTTGTTGTTTTGTTGCATAATGTAAAGGAGAAGATATACAGATCCCCGCTCACTTCTTTTTCTCTCTCACTGTCTTTCTTTCTCTTTATCTTTCTTTCTTATCTTTCTCTGTATATTTAGTTATATCTATTCATTACGTGCACGTATGTTCGTAATAAATGTGTAATCCGCGTGTGTTTCTTTTTATTTAATCATCTCTCTTTTTAATCACTTATTTTATTACGTACAAACATAATCGTCAAATAATTACTATCTCTGAAAAGTAAGAATACAGTCCTTTGTTTATTGATTTAAAAAAATTGATTATATATACACTACCGCTCAAAAGTATTTGTCTCTTACATTTTCACGAAAAATTATTTATTTTTACTTATTATTTTGGAGCTAAATAATTTTTTCACTTTTATTTCTTTAAGAAAAGAACTCATAAGAGAAACTCTGTTCAGAGAAACTTTAAAAAAAGTTTCGCAAAAAAATAAAGAATAATAACTTCTATAAAAAAGCAAAAAAATTGGATGGACAAAACTTTTTAA
Source organism: Linepithema humile (assembly GCF_040581485.1). Taxonomy (NCBI): domain Eukaryota; kingdom Metazoa; phylum Arthropoda; class Insecta; order Hymenoptera; family Formicidae; genus Linepithema; species Linepithema humile. The sequence continues at coordinate 2,790,754 of NC_090135.1, forward strand.
CGGTAGTGTATATATTATGTACGGTAGTTAGTGCCAGAGACGATCAATTCGTGTGCTGGTTGCATATTTTGCACCAAATGCGGTTTGCATGAGCGCTTTGGTTATATAAAAATTATGCCAGAAACGATCAATTCGTGTGCTGGTTGCATATTTTGCACCAAATGCGGTTTGCATGAGCGCTTTGGTTATATAAAAATTATGCCAGAAACGATCAATTCGTGTGCTGGTTGCATATTTTGCACCAAATGCGGTTTGCATCAGCGCTTTGGTTATACAAAAATTATGCCAGAGACGATCAATTCGTGTGCTGGTTGCATATTTTGCACCAAATGCGGTTTGCATGAGCGCTTTGGTTATATAAAAATTATGCCAGAAACGATCAATTCGTGTGCTGGTTGCATATTTTGCACCAAATGCGGTTTGCATGAGCGCTTTGGTTATATAAAAATTATGCCAGAAACGATCAATTCGTGTGCTGGTTGCATATTTTGCACCAAATGCGGTTTGCATCAGCGCTTTGGTTATACAAAAATTATGCCAGAGACGATCAATTCGTGTGCTGGTTGCATATTTTGCACCAAATGCGGTTTGCATGAGCGCTTTGGTTATATAAAAATTATGCCAGAAACGATCAATTCGTGTGCTGGTTGCATATTTTGCACCAAATGCGGTTTGCATGAGCGCTTTGGTTATACAAAAATTATGCCAGAGACGATCAATTCGTGTGCTGGTTGCTTTAAATATTTTGCACCAAATGCGGTTTGCATGAGCGCTTTGGTTTATTAATTATAGCTATGTCAAAACATGATGTATTGTGCTAGTATATTGTATTATATAAAATAATTTTTAGTTATAGCTATGTAAGATATTATGTAAGGCTGTAAACAAAGGACTGCACTTATTTTTCAGAGCGGGTTTTACTTTTCAAAAAAATTATTAAAAAAGATTTACTAAATGTATTCAACGTATAATTATTTTAAAAAATATAATAAATATGGCATATATTATTTTTGTGTAAGATTTTGCGAAATAATCTATTTATTTCTCTTTGTAGAAGACAGTTGTGGAAGGAGATAGGGGCCCAAAAGATAAGTGGCTCCATGAACACAAAGCTTACAAAGGATACTAGCACCGAATCCATTGATTTTCATAAATCAGTGGGATTATTACCCAATATGATGGATTCGGAAAGTAGTACCCAAGTAATGCTGTGCATGGAGCCAACATCAAATAAAGGTACGTATATTGACAATTGCGACGATAACGATACTCTTGTTATTGATAATAAAGCCCTTCTAGACCCTTATGGTGTGCAAGAAAACTTGCCTGAAGGCCGTCGCATTGTCGATATTGCTTTTATGTGGAGTGAAATCCACAGAACATTTAATAATCATGCGCGAGGAATAGAGTGCCAATTTAAAGATTGGAAACTCATAAATTCTCGTCGCCGTGGGTTAATGACGCAGTTGTTTTTCCAATGCCAAATGTGTCATTATAAAGACAGCATCTGGTCAGAACCCACAAAACCGAAAATATTGGACATTAACACAGCTGTTGCAGCAGCAACTATTACAACAGGAATTGGTTATGCCCAGCTGAATGAGCTGTGTGCAGCCATAAATGTTCCTTGCATGTCCGAATCAACGTACATCACATTCAGAGACAATATAGTCGATGATTTTCAAAAAACAGCCATGGAAAATATGAAAATGGCTGGTGAAATTGAAAAACAACTCGCTCTCGAGAGAAATGATATTATAAACGGTATTCCGTACATAACTGTAGTAGCAGATGGTAGTTGGATGAAGAGAACATACGGCAATGCTTATAACTCTCTTTCCGGTATTGGAGCCATAATTGGTTACTATACCAAAAAAGTTCTCTTTGTTGGTGTTCGCAATAAATTTTGCGCAATATGTGATATGGCAGAGCGAAAAGGTGTCAAACCAAGAATTCACAAATGCTATAAAAATTTTGATCGCAATGCAAGTTCCACAAGAATGGAGAGCGATGCCATCGCAGAAGGTTTTAAATGTAGCCTCGAAATGCATGGTTTGATTTACAAAACGGTTATCGCCGATGGTGATAGTAGTGTATATCAGACCATTCATGATAATAAACCATATTGTGAACAAATGGTAACTGTAAAAAAAATAGAATGCAGCAATCATTTGCTTCGCAATTTGTGTAAAAAGCTAAAAGCTGTGGCAGAAACGACTCAGCCAAAAGCGCAAAAACAACGTGGCTTTGTAGCGTTGCGAAATGTTATAAAAAATAACATTTTGAATATTCGAAAAGAAGTAGAAGAAGCAGCGAAGCTACGAAGAAAAGAGCAACAAACACCTCAACATCATAAGGCTATAGAATTACAACAAGATATATTGAACATTCCTAGCCATATTTTTGGCGAACATAAGCGATGTGAATCACGCGGTCGTATATGCACAGAAAATGGTAAAACGACAACAAATTATGTACCACATCTGAAATCATACGGCCTGTATGAAAGAATAGAAAAAGCAATCTCATATTTAAGCTGTTATTCTGACAGCTTGTTGCTGAATTTTAACAATAATCCTGCAGAATCGTTCAACTCGATAATCTGCAAAGAAATTGGTGGAAAACGCATTAATTTTGGAAAACGAGGCTCTTATAATGCTAGAATTGCGGGAGCAATTGTGCAATACAATACGCAACAAGTTCTTACGCAATTGTATAAAAGCATGGATAAGATTGTTCCGCCTATTGTCGAGAATCTTGAAAAACAACGACAAATAAAAGTTGCGAAAACTAGAGAATCTCGAGAAGCACAGGGAATGCCAAAAAAATTCAAAGGAGAGTCAGGAACAGATCGATATTACGGTCCGCAATCGCAAAAACCGGATCTTTCATCCCATGTATTCGAACAACTTCGACAAAATCATTTAGAAAAGTTGTTAGAAAATGCGAAAAACTGGCAAAAAATCGAACTCGATACAAGAAATCAAAGTAAATCAGAATTGTGGTTATCATTGAGACGGGAAATGTTGACGGCATCCAATTTTGGAACCGTATGTCGCATGAGATCGACAACGTCTTGTGCAGCAACGGTAAAAGCCATTTTATATCCTCCATACATTGATAACGCAGCCATAAAATATGGTCGTGATAATGAAGAAGTAGCAAAGAAAGAACTGGCTTTACAATTAAATAAAGAAGTGATTCCTTGCGGATTATTCATCGATACTGAAAATCCATGCTTGGGTGCTTCCCCAGACGGGCTTATTGATGGAAATGGTCTAGTGGAAATCAAATGTCCTCTGTCGGCTGAAAATTTAACAGTTGAAAAAGCCATTGAGACATTGCCTTCTTTAAAAGCTATTTTTGATAAAAAAAATCCGCAAAAAATGAATCAGAATCATCGATATTATTATCAAATTCAAGGTCAGTTAAATATAACACAGCGAGAATATTGTATTTTTGCTGTCTGGACTCCAAAAAGTATGAAAATATTGCGCATTGATGTAGACAATATTTTTTGGAAAAATCAAATGCTACCTTTCTTGACACGCTTCTATAACGAATGCATGCTTCCAGAAATCTTGGATAGTCGTCATAATAGACATATGCCTATCAGAAATCCAAGATATATTATAGAAGCTAAAGAAGAAGCAGCCAAAAAAATACTTAGTCGAACAAGTAGACGAAAAGTAGCAGAAAACGAAAATGGCATGGAAGAGAGAAAACGATTGAAACCTAACATTTCGCCAATGGAGGCAGCAATAATTGATCCTGCTGTTCTTGCTCTGCATGAAGAGCAAGATGATGACTGCATAATCGTAAGTTATTCAAGTAACAAACGAGATATAACTGAAGATGATATGGTAAGACATAAAAAACTTTTAGATGATACGTTTATTTCTTTCTCTTCGATAAAAAAGAATGTCTTACCTATAACAAGTCAATTGAATGACGAATCGTTGGATCAATTTTTGCGCATTATAAGAGAAACTTCTTGTTTCGAAACACAAAGTGTACTATATTTACAATACCCCCATATAATTGAAGCTAGTCATAGTGACAAAAGCTTACAAATAATTGGAGGAAATTGTAGTAATCACTGGAGATGTATTTTCTTTGACGGCACCAAACTTCGCGTGTACGATAGTCTACCTGGCTGTACATACGATAAATTGGTAGCTGAAGAGAAAAATTATATACATCTTCGTTATCCGAAAGTGAACTCAAGTTTTGACATAACTTTTGAAAAGGTTCAAACACAACCTGATGGAATCAGTTGTGGAATTTATGCTGCAGCTTTCGCTACGACTATAGTCTTAGGAGGCAATCCTTGCGAGAAAAAATACTCCAAAGATGTAAAATGCATGAGAGAGCATTTTTGTAAAATTATAGAAAGCAATAAACTGCTGCCTTTTCCAAAATAATTCATATATTATTCGATAATCTATTCTAATACAAGATTATCGATTACAAAAAAAATGCCTCAATATCACTAAATTATAATCGGAGAGACGAAAGAAATATATGGTTGCGTTCTCACGAGAATGGGCGATGGAGGGGCCCATTCTATATTTTTATTATTCAGTATATTTAAAAAAATTCATTATATTCTGTCGCTGTTTTTCACATATAATGATTATGTATATATTATTATTATTATATTATTATATATATATTATTTCAACATTGCTTACATTGACATGTATCTTTTCATATGTCTGTCAAGAGGAATAATTTCTTTTTTAGCCACACACACACAAAACACATTTGTATTGTGTATTGTTTTGTGTGTGTGTGTGTGTGTGGCTAAAAAAGAAATTATTCCTCTTGACAGATATATGAAAAGATACATGTCAATGTAAGCAATGTTGAAATTATTTAAACTATGCAATAAAGACAGACATATATTTATGTTTTTGAGGTTATTATCAGCAATACAGTAGATAAGCTTCAATAAGCTACGCGTACGAGAGCTGTAATAGAGCTGTAAAAATATGTGATCTGCCTTCACGTATTGAACACAATTTTGAAACTGTTCTGACATGCATGAATCATATATTACTGTCGGTAATAACTGTCGATAATTACTGTCGGTAATATATTATAATAGTATCGGAATTAAAAATGTCGGTATTATCGGCAATTTTAGTTACACTTAGATGAGGGCGCTAATCTATCGAAGTTCGACCGTCGCCGTAGGATCCCCTTAAGCGTAAAAATTTTCCACATCTCGTTCTTTAGCGTGCGGTTGAATCGTTCCATGGCCGACCGAGGCCTTCATAATTAAGTGTGTCGAGTAATGACTGATGTCATGTTTCTCGACAAGTTTCCGAAAATCTCCGTTGTAAAATTTTTTTTCTGGGTCGGTTTGCAAATTTTTCGGAGTTTTTTTGTAATCTCGAAATATCGTGGAAAACGCCTCGGCCGCTTCGATTCCACCTGTGGTCTTTAGCGGAATGGCCCATGCGTGTTTACCCAACACATCGATGACGGTTAAAGTGTACTTGTAGCTGCTGTTAAATCACGAGTACAGTCTCATCTCGACTACGTCAGCTTGCCACCAAGTCATCGTATCCTTTTACAACAACAGATCTACGTTTAAAGTTTCTTCTCGCTGGTGCGTGGAGTTCATTCACGAGCAACCTTTTCTTCAAACTAATATCGTTTTTTATTTCAATTCTTTCAGTTCGTTCTTTATTATTTCATGAAAATGCATAATATGATTTTTTTAAACACTATGAAGATCTTTATTCTCTTGATTAATCATTTGCTTCATCTGATTCATTATTTCCGCAGCAATTTTTCTGATGGTTTTGGGTATATCCTCATTGATGTAAACCCGCAGATCTGTAATTCGCTTTTGCAACGTTGCAAAGGAGGATGTTAAATATAGGTCGATTTTGGCCCATGGTGTGGAACCAAAACTACAAATGGTTTCTTATAGATTTCATACATTTCGTAGAATCACGTGGTAAAGTTTGTTTTCCTCTAGACAGCGGGAAAAGTACGGAAAATTGAAAAAAAACCATAAAAAATGCAATTTTTCGAGCTGGTTAAAGTTTGGAACATTCCTGGAGCGATTTAAAAAAAATGATTTGTCGCTCTTGTCTTTTTGCAGGGAGGAAGTTTCGAAACTAACAAACAAAGTACAATTTTCTCGGCGATTTGTTTCAACGGTTCGACGATTGGTTTAAAATGCTTCTCCAAATCTGCCTCCTCCACCATCCTTCCAGTCTCCAACGCCCGATGCTTTTTGCGGGTCGATTCGCTCGTACGAGCAATCTTCTTCGCTAACCTTTCCCGTTTCTCGATGTCTTTCGTGTCGAGCGTCATCATCAACGTTTCGAGAACAACTAACCACTCTGTAGTATCGCAAACTCGTTGAAACCACGTCTGCATTGTCCATCGTCAAGCGCACTATCCTTGTCTATCACAAGGAAGCCGTACTTGTGTTGCCAACATGCGCGACACAATGTACTGAAATCTTCATACGTCATGTTCGTATTTACATGTTCGTTCTAGATATGTTTAAGGTTGGTACCATCCTGCTTAAATAAGATCAACAGGTTCACGTTGTAGCGTACAAGATATTTAGGTATCTTCGCGTACGTTTGACACAGATAGAAACAATCGACTTTGGAATGACGATCCATTGCAAAGTATTCCCGTATCGCATCCTGCTTATCGCAGGCTATGTCATCAAAGATAAATATAGAATTTGATAGCGCCTTGCTCGGAGATATCACAGTACAATTACCCGAGAATGTAAAGTAACTGATATCATCAATCAGTCCAAACAATCCTTCGAGATACTGATATTTCGGCTGATGTAATGATTTTGAGTACTTATACACGTTTTCAAAGCACACACCGTGCGGACTTTCTAACAGATTCAACATTACGTTTGTTTTACCACAATTCGAGGGGCTGCAAATGATACCGCGTATCGTGTTTGGCAGCATTTGACCGTGTCTGGATGCACAAGCCTCTCCCACCCGCATCTTATCGTCTATGTTTTTCACACGAATCGTGTACGGTTGTTGGAGAAACTTTATTTTTACCGGTTGACGTTCGACGGGTACCAGCTATTTATAGGTGCGCGCGGCTCGAACATTCTTCAGTTGGAAAAATGTTTTTCGTACTAGCAGACGATATTTTACTTTTGACGGCTGAGAAGTTGCAATTCATACCAAAAGTGATTCTTTTGCTAGAATTTGGTCGGTACGTCGCAACTGTGGCGTAAACTTTCTGAACATTTAACGGAGGATCCGGAAGTGCAAGGTTATCGTCGGTGTCTCAAGCATTACAATCAACAAGGCGATCACATCGACTGACCCGCGCCATATGGTAAAGATTGCGTTTTATGCAATTCATGAATCGCGCAATAAACGCGCTTCCGTTCGAACTGCACATACCCGGGTATCAATTCTGCGGTCCGGGAACTCATCTGCGGAAACGGCTCGAGCGAGGGGATCGAGGAATCAATCCGCTGGACACGGCGTGCCGCGATCACGACATTGCGTACTCGCGTAGCGACAAACTAGCGGACTGACACGTCGCCGATCACGTTCTCGCCAATAGAGCGCGGAAACGTATCATCGCTAAGGACTCGACTCTCGAGAGAGAACCGCTGCTACCGTTGTTTGGGCGACAATGAAAGCAAAGACAAAATTGGGCATGGGAATGGTGAAGCAAAAAATGAAAAAAAAAGTAAAAAAGCGACTGCTCCCGGTAGCGAAACGTGGTGGTATCTTGCCATTGTTACCGCTTTTTGGAGTTATCGGTTCACTGGCCGGTGGAGCGGCAGGTGTTGTAAAAGCGGTGAATGACACCAAAGCTGCGCAGCGACAACTCGAAGAAACGCAACGTCACAATCGCGCCACAGTATATACAGTAGCGCAACTCTGTGTCGGCACCTTTGATGTTTATGAAGCCTAAAATGAGTGCGCATGCGCGAAGTCAGCGAGTAAATCCAGTACCGCCATCTGAACTTCCTTCTCCTTTTTTCTCCTTGCTTTGTTTTTTTTTCTCTTTCCCACTTATTTCTAAATCTAAAAGAAACGAATTTTAATAGAAATTATGTTGTTATTATTATAAAAATAAATTGTTATTAATGTAATATACAGTAAAAAATAAAAAAGTTGCAAGATTTGTAAAATAATATATAATATAATGTAAATGTATATTAGAGAGAGAGCAAATAATAATGAAATATATGCTATACATAAATATAAGTAACAAAAATTAATAAATTAATAATAATGTATATATATTTATATACTTAATAATTTATTAATAAAGGAAAACACAATTATAATACAATATTAATTTATAATACAATATGTTTATTTATTAATTGTAATACAATATTTATTAAGCAAAATAAAAATGTATTTTTCAATAATATACTACATTTTATAATAAGTATTTTATTTTGCAATTAAAATAAAAGTAATCCTTATTAAAATTTAATATTAATTAAATATTTTCTTAAACTATAAAACTTACAAACTTACAAACATTTACAAAGTTACAAGATATAAGAAATATATGTTTAATATAAGTCATAAATTACTTTAACTCTTTCTTCTTTAACTCTATCAATTGTTCATACCTCAGCTACTCGATCCACCTCGATATGAATAAAAAAAATAGAGAAAAAGAGAAAGAGAAAATCTTTATTTATTACATGAAATTAATTGTTTTCTTCAATTGTTGATTTCGCTTGCTTGTTCAATCCTAGAGAAATAACAATTTAAAATTATAACAATTATAGTATACATATTTAATAAACTATACTAATAAACTATATGTTACAGCACACACATGCAATAAAATAAAATAGTGTGCACTTATCTAATAAAACTATAGTACAGTAGGAAGAATTTAAACATAAAATTATATTAAAGCACTAACTTATAAACCTTTGCAATTAAAGAATATTATAAAATTCACAAAATGTAATTAATAAAATAAGTTATTAAGATAAAATGTTATTAATAAGCAAAATAAGCAAAGCATCTTAAAGCATTAATATGAATCATATTTAATAATACTATATATATATTGCAGTACACAACATGCAAAATCAAACGCACACTTATCAAATAGAAATATATAATGCAATAGGTGAATGCAATAGAAACAAGTGAGAAGTTAACACACAAACGCATATGCATAAGCATAAATGCATATTATAAAAATAAGACTGTAAATATAAAAATCATCAAATATTAAACAAAATTTATAGATGTAAAATATTTAAAAGTTTCATATTTCTACTACTAGTACTTTTGCAAGATTTATTATGTTCAGATAATGTATAATAAATACGCATTCGGAGAAACAGTTTTATCAAAAAGTCTACAGGAAAATTTGGACATGTCGGTTCAAAAGAGACAGCTTGCGCAAGTTGAAATAAATAACCGCCAATATTTTTTTTAAAACAATTATTTTCAAAATTTGTTACAAAGATTTCTTCCAATTTATGTATATAAGAACAAAAATTATTATTTGCTACATGCAAATTTCCAAATTCATTGTCTTGTTCATTTATATAAGCTCTAAAAGAACAATATAAAGTAGTATCATCTAATACAGTCTTATTTTCATTTACATAGGTTGTACATGCTTGACATGAATGAATTTCCGTACATTTTTTAATTAAATATCCGCATACATATTTAAATGCATTTTCCTCTGACAGATCCATAGCATAATAATCATGATTTGGAATATCTATAATTTTGAGTGGTGGAGATGAAATAATTTCTGTACATTTATTTAAATATGGTGTTCTAATAACATTTAACATTTGATCTCTATCTTCACTGCAATTCTGTGCTTCTGAGTATTGTAAAAATTTAACACTGAAAAGTTTTTTAAAAGCACGCTGAAATTGTATAGGTGTTGGATTTAAACAATTGCCACCTTGTTGCCTTACAGTACCAAAGAAATTTTCCAAGCAATCTTGATTAATTCTACGTGTTTGAAGAAAAGGAAAATCATTACATTTTAATTTATCCCATAATAGCATTATACTTCTAATTGTAATCTGCCAGGATTTAAAGCATTTTACTGTCACGTGCGAACCATTGGCTTTAATAACTTTAATATGTTTTAAGAAAAATAACATTTGTTCTAAAAATTTAATTTGTTTTTCACTACCAGTAAAAACTTTTCCATATTCTTTTGGACTATTAATAGTTGAAGAATTTAAAATATCAAACAGTTTATCAAAATGATCTATTAAATCTATAGTGCCAACTGCTTCGCTTGGTAGAAGACCGCAAGACATTTGCGTGCACATTCCAGCAGCTACTCGATTACTAAATATTTGGACAGCATATTTCACCTTCATTCTTTGAAAATTATTTGGCTCAATATGACATTTAGATAATTTAGGAGCCATTTTCATCCATTGCTTACTGTCTCTGTTATAAAATTCAACAATATGAGACCATGAAGCTTTTTTATTATTAAATTCAAAATCATATTTCAATAAATTGTTACGCGTTGCTTTCATTAAATGAGGAGTATCAAAAATATAAAATACTTCTTCTTTATCTACTAAGAAGGTCGAATTTTGTGTCGAAATGCCCAATTCTCGAGATAGCTGTATAAAATTAGATCCCATATCAGTAACTAATGCATGCACCACAGCACCACAATCACGCAATTTTATTATAATATTAAATATTAAATCTTTTAGAACAGTGCTCTGACATGTTGTTTCTACAAAACAATAGCAAACAGGAAGCTTCCAATTTCCTGCAATACTACGTGCCATTATAACTAATGTACTTTTAGCAAGTTTACTTGATTTTTCATAACCCGTATCTTGAAAACCTATTATTTCATCACGCAATACATTATAAAATAAATGAGCTTTTAAACTCATTTCATCTACACATAATATGCAATGCTTTTCTAATGATGCTGATGATTTTAATTTTAAAGTTAGAGCATCAAAAATTTTATCATTAATTCCAGGAATAACATTCGAGCGAATTGAAGGCAAAGCAAATTCCTTCACCATATTTTTATAATTACGCGGGCTAGAAAAGAATAATAATAATGCAAACTGTTTAAAATCGTTATCATATCGTCTTTCACGTTTATTTTTCGTCAGAGCATCGATCTGCGCAGTTAATAATTTTTCAAAATTTCCGCTAAATACCTTATTGCCTAATTTGCGAATCTTGATTATGTCGCTTTCTTCTTCTTCCGGTGTCTTTATTTTCTGCTGTTCCAGTTGTTTTCTCAGCCGTCGAACAGTCTGTTGTAATTTCTTCTTTTGCTTCCTTAATTTAAAGATTTTGGATTGCAACTTCTTCTTTCGCGGACTACCCTTTCCTGTAGATTTCTGCTGCTGGCTGCATACTGGATGTACTCTATAATACATCCAAAATTAGATAACAGCAGAAAACAAAATTTATGAAAAAAATTAATTTTACAAATAAAAGCATTAAAATATAAAGTAAAATATAAAAATATTTTTATAACACTTATTCATTAGGAAATTTATATTTTATATGTAATTATATTTAAAAAAATTTATATTTATTATACATAATAATTTCTTATAATACATAAAAACTTACGGTTCAATTTCGGCAATTACATCAATATGATCAGGCGATGATTGAACATTTTGTGCATGACTGAAAAATATATAACATAATTTAATGATACCATTCTCACATTTGAAATAACGAAAAAGTATTTCATATATATTACACATTTCATATATATTACTGTTACCTTTCTTCATTTTCTTCTTGTTGGTTCTCTTCTCTTAGTATAGGCTCTATTTTTCCACATGTATTTCTACAAAACAATTCATGTGTTATAATATGTCATAAAATATTTTATCATTATTATATCATAAAATATTTCATCATTATATAAAAAAAGCTAATAATATATTTAGATTTCATTTACTGATATCTCTCCTCTTGTTCAACTACATTTTCTTCTTTTTCTTGCAATTCTTCTATTTGTGTTTCTTCTTTTACCGCAGGTTGTATTGCAGCTTCTGCTTCTGTATTCCTAAAAAAATTAATACATTAAAAATTTTTTAATTTTATATTTTTTATAAGAAATTCAAAAAATAGCTTATTTTTTTATATTGTCTTTGATTAATTAAATTATTATTATAACTCTTTAATATTTTAATAATATATCAATTACTATATATATTATAAAACTAAATTACTTTTAACAACAAATAATAAAAGTTATACATAAAAATTAATTCAAAAACTTACCCAAAAAATATAGTTGGTACAGCATCTGGATGTAAACGAACTGTGGTCTTTCTAATAAACCATTTTTCTTCAAAATGTAGGTGGCATAGTCTACAATTGTTATACGCATAACTTAGACCTTTTTGTTCTAAATCCAGTCTGTTAGCTGCTCTTATCCATTGCAACCACCTGTATATTGTGACGTGACGCTTTTCGAGCGCCGTCACAAGGGCGATGGCCCGGCCGAGGGAGCAAAGAGTCCTGGTGTTGCTCCTCGCGTGGAGAGAGCAACCCGCGAGACCCCATAATTTGTACGCGTTGTTTGTATTGTCATTCCCGTTTTATGTCATTAATATCGTTTTTAAATTGTAAGGCGAGACCCCGTGCGGGCGGCGTTGCGTGTTTTGTGCCTCAGGGCGAAGATGCAGCATCGCCAGGAAGACCGGACGCCGAGGGATCATCGACGGGTGTCACGCGTCAGTGACCCCACGGCATAAGGTCAGGTACCGCGATCCCGTCGCCTCCGCCATCCAAGCCCTATCTAACTCCGCTTTGGTTTCAGCCACAGAGTCTAAGAAACGCAGAAACACACAGCAGCGGACCTCGCCCGGCTGCAGACGGCTCCGGGGACCCCGAAGATGCTGCACCCGGAAGGACCGGAGTATGGCCCGGCCAGCCTAACCAGTCTCTTCCGGGAACATCGACTCATCGACACGACTAACGGCCGAAAGATTTGAGGAAACCACAGAGAGCGGAGGGGGGCGCCCTGGATGAACTGTGGGCGGTTCTCAGGGGCCCCCCCTTTTCGGAAAATCGGCAGGATGCGCAGGAAGGCGACGCGGACTTGGAGAGGACCTACGTGCAGAGCCGAGAAGAGCCACTGTTCGGTGTGCCGCAAGTGCGTGAGGACGACACCCGGGACTCAGCCCGACGACACCGAAGACGCCGAAGACGTCCACTCGTTGTAAGCCGCCTCTCGGGTAGCCGTAGAGTTCCGTCCGGTTATGGCTGGTAGCGTGAGTTATGTCTGTATTTTGTGTCTCTCACACAATTAACCATAGTTCTGATACCGTGAGCGCTCAATTACGCTCAATTACCGCATGTTCAGCCGGCTCCGGATAGCGCGTAAAAAGTCTCTCCGACTTGCGGGAATTAAGTGCCGACAGTCTCTTCTCGTTACCGTTTCGTTTGTCGTTCGTCTTGTTACCGTACCGTTCTACCGTTACCGTTCTTTCGAAGATACCGATTGCTACCGTCGTTCCGTTACCGTTTCTTTTGAAAGTACCGATTATTACCGTCTTTGGTCGCGTTAGCACCGTACCGTGGGTGAATGTTCGCGGGCGGATTTTGATTCGGGAACGTTCTCCGCGAGACTGCTGTTACCGCAAAGTTAGCGTCTCGGCGAGAAGCGTGAGAGCCCGCGAAAAATAGCCGACCCGCGACATATCCTTTCTGGCCGTTAGGCTACCGTCGTTTAAAGTCTATTTATTTGGCCTTCACCGGCCGTATCGGATGATCAAAATATAAGTCCTTCGTTGGCTGTATATAGTCGGATCAGCGGCGAATTATCGTAATCACGTTCCCGAGATTTGATGTAGGCATCGAACTCGATTCTCGTTACCGAATTTATAGGGCGAAGGGCCCTACCATCGTATCAACCTATTTCCGCCGTATCGGCTCCGGCCGAATAGTTTAAGCATCTTTACCTTGTAAACTAAATCACTGAAATACATCATTGTTAACTGTTAATTATTGAGTTATCCTTGCGTTAGCCTCTCACTCCAGATATCTAACGTTAAGTAAAAGAACTGCGCCCCTCTGCCATATACTGAGCGGGGAGCGGCCGAGCAATTTTGTGAACTGTTAAAGTTACCGATACCGCGGTGCGATTATTCGCACCTGGCGCCCATTTCCGGTTACCGATATCGCGTGAGTTACCTTGCTCCCGAATTTTGTGGAGTACCGCGAGTTACCGAATCGTGCAGTTATTGCCGATTTCGCGAGTTACCTTGCTCCCGACGAGCGTGGAGTACCGCGAGTTACCGAATCGTGCAGTTATTGCCGATTTCGCGAGTTACCTTGCTCCCGACGAGCGTGGAGTACCGCGAGTTACCGAATCGAGCACCTGCTTCCGATACCGTAAGTTACCGAATCGAGCATTTATTGCCGATACCGCAAGCTACCGATTTCCATTGGGCGTGCTCCCTCGGATCTGGCGTGATTCCGAGGCCAGTTCACGTTGCAATATACATATAATAATAATAATTTGTTAATATAAAAAGAAACGTATATAAATTGACAAACTTGTAAAAACAATTTTTAAAACTTTATGTATAATATTTTTATAAGATATATGTGATTAAAAAAATACATTTTTTACAAATAATAAATAAAAAAATACCTGTCATATTCCTTTGGAAATCTAAAAAAATGCCGTTTTTCCACATTGACATTCATACATTTAAATACAGCGCACCACTGCTTTCCTTTTTTGTTCATTTTAAAAAATAATTATTATTTTTTAGAAAACACGAACAACAGCAACACCTGAAACAAAGCTAAGATCAAAATGCTCCTACAAGAAAATAGAAAATCTATATAAATATTTATATAGATTAACTATTTTTTCTAAGGATAATGCTTCAATCAGCTTTCACTATCTTAGTAATGTCAATAAAACCTACATTAAAAAAATCTTTCAAAAAAAAGATGTTATAAATATTTAAACTTTTCAAAAAAAGCTAACTACAAATATGAAAAATACAAAATATGAAACTTTTTACAAAAAAATGTGATATCAGAAAATGACGCCAAGTAGAACTAAAGAACTATGGAAAAAGTTGTAAACTATTTTTATAAAGACTCTTGTATATAAAGCTGTCATATATATTAATGTTAAATAACTAAATATTTAATTTACTTCTTTGATTGGAGTGTAGATTTTATCCTAAATAGTTTAAACCAATCGGAGAAGCAGATTTAGTTTTCTGATTAATATTAGATAACTTTTGTTTAGTACGCGTACCAAATATTTAATCTACTTCTTTGATTGGTGTACATTTTACCCTAAACAGTTTAAACCAATCGGAGAAGCAGATTTAGTTCTGGTTAACGTTAGATAGCTTAAACCAATCGGAGAAGCAGATTTAGTTCTGGTTAACATTAAATAGTTTAAATCAATCGGAGATTATAAAAATAAATAAGTTAATACGTAAAAAACAAAAAAATAAAAATATTAGAAAATAAAAATATTTAATTAAGAAATGAAAAAAATATATTAAAAAAATTAAAATAAAAAGATTTTTTTCAAAATGCAAAAAAAAACTTGGCGCTGCTACAACCTCAAAATATTATAAAGGAATAAAAAGGAATAATAATGTAATAAATTGACATCATGTAATTGACACATGTAATTGACAAATAAGTTAATCATGTAAGTTAGCAACGTAATTCAGTGTACTGACATCATGTAATAATAAGTTGACATCATGTAAGTTAACAATCTAGTTCAATGTAGCAGCGCCAAGTTTTTTTTTGCATTTTGAAAAAAATCTTTTTATTTTAATTTTTTTAATATATTTTTTTCATTTCTTAATTAAATATTTTTATTTTCTAATATTTTTATTTTTGTTTTTTACGTATTAACTTATTTATTTTTATAATCTCCGATTGATTTAAACTATTTAATGTTAACCAGAACTAAATCTGCTTCTCCGATTGGTTTAAGCTATCTAACGTTAACCAGAACTAAATCTGCTTCTCCGATTGGTTTAAACTGTTTAGGGTAAAATGTACACCAATCAAAGAAGTAGATTAAATATTTGGTACGCGTACTAAACAAAAGTTATCTAATATTAATCAGAAAACTAAATCTGCTTCTCCGATTGGTTTAAACTATTTAGGATAAAATCTACACTCCAATCAAAGAAGTAAATTAAATATTTAGTTATTTAACATTAATATATATGACAGCTTTATATACAAGAGTCTTTATAAAAATAGTTTACAACTTTTTCCATAGTTCTTTAGTCCTACTTGGCGTCATTTTCTGATATCACATTTTTTTGTAAAAAGTTTCATATTTTGTATTTTTCATATTTGTAGTTAGCTTTTTTTGAAAAGTTTAAATATTTATAACATCTTTTTTTTGAAAGATTTTTTTAATGTAGGATAGGTTTTTTTGAAAGGGTTAATATATAAGACAGTTTTTTTGAAAGGTTTTTACTAATATATACGACATTTTTTTGGAAAGGTTTTTAACATATTCGACATTTTTTTTATAGGTTTTTTAATATAGGACAGGTTTTTTTGAAAGGACGTGTACTTGGCGCCATTTTTTTACCTTTTTTTAAAAAGGTAATTTTTCCTAGATATCACTTGTTTTTTTTTAAATAATCAGCTTTTTTTGAAAAGTTTATTTTAATATAGGACAGGTTTTTTTTTAAAAGGACGTGTACTTGGCGCCATTTTTTTACCTTTTTATAAAAAGGTAATTTTTCCTAGATATCACTTGTTTTTTTAAAAATAATCAGCTTTCTTTGAAAAGTTTATCTAATACAATATTAATTAGATTTTGCTGCAAAGAGCCCACCACCACCCTCGTCGTATTTTCAGTATGCAAGATACGACGGTCCTCTTTGATTGATTATGTTATAAAAATAAATACAAAATTATATAAAAGTTATATCGTTTTAAGACCATTGCGTTTTTCTAATTTAATCATCAATTTCAATTCAACAAGAAATATCAACAATTACTTATCAATCTTCTGTAAGAAAATAATACAGATATCTTTAGCGCCTCTAGGCCATTGTCTATTTCTAATTTGCGCATCGTCAGCTTCAATCCAAGTGTTAGATATTGCTTCTCTACATATACTTGTGTAGTGACCTTTTTCGATACATGATCCATGATGGAATATAGCACTCATTACTTTGTAGAATTGTCCAACAATGTTTATTTTAGTTGTTGGGACAGCACGCAAAGTAAATTTATCTGTTTTTGATTGTATACCGTCTTGAACTGATATTAAATGAATGACCATTATATCTCCGATTAATGTAAATTCACTTTTACATAATATGTCATTTCCTGTGCAATTTTTGCATGATTCGTTCTGTAATTGATAATGAGAAAACGTTGCATTAAATAATTCATTAAGATCTAAACTTTTTTTCTTCCATTTATTTACAGGAATTGAAAGAAGGATATTATTTTTAACAATAGTCGTTGTATTATTACAACTTTTGCATCGTTTAACAGAAGTGACTTGATGCTCGATTAAACTTTTTATATAATCATATTTTGTACAAAGAGCTGTAAGAAATTCACATGCATCCCGTTTAACGCTTTTTGAAAAAAAATCTCCTAAACATTGCCGTATTACGTATGTATTTAAATTAGGCAATTTGTTTTCATATTGATGCATTAATGTACCTAAGACATTTGATTTATCATAATCAAATATTTGTTTTCTAATAGCATTTAAATTGAATAGACATTGCAATACTGCATTTGCATAACATGAAACTTCATCTGTATTTTGGAAACCATGCATGATCTGAGCAGTATTTTTTCGAACTATTTTATGTGACTCTTGAACAGAACTAATTACTTTTGGCTGTACCCACGGAACATCTTTTATCCTATGATACTTTTCATTCAAAACAGAAATTATTTCTGTTTCTGGTTTATGTATTCGTTTTAATCGATTATATTCAATAATAGCTTCTTCACTAGCTGCTATAGATGAAGGGTCGAAATTAATTAAATGCAATCCATCTAAAGATGTTAATCGTGACAATGCAACATAAATTTGGCCGTGACTAAATACAGAATTACCTATATCCATAATAGCATTCTGCAAACTCAGTCCTTGGCTTTTATGAACAGTAATTCCATAACTCAAACACAATGGAAATTGTCTTCTAATAACATATGCTTTTTCCATTACCGCAAACTTAACACTTACTCTCTCAATAGAATATTCTTTACCTGATAGTAAAAGAATCTTGATTTTTTCCACACAACCGGTAGACGTATCTTGTACAACTGAAATGACTTTAGCAATTGTACCGTTTACAAGACCCAAACTAGCATCAATATTACGCCTTATCATTACTTTTGCTCCAATTTTTATAACAATTTGTTTTGAAAGCCCAGCTGTTTTAGAATTATCATCATCATTATGTGCTAACACTTTCAATACTTTATTTTTTAGATATGGAACACAATCAATTATATCATCAGCAATTAATAATATTTCTTTGGAAGCAATACGACTTAACATTGCAGAATTTAAAACATCACACATATGACAAGTGGGCAGCAAACAAACGGTGTTTGATGACAAATTATTAATAAAGTCACATAATTCATTTAATCTAGACTCGAAGGAATCTCCCTTAAAAGATATTTTTCTACTTTCTAGCATTTCACAATCAGACTTTGTGAATAAACCAATACGAATTCTTGACAATAAATCGCGATAAGACGTATCTCCTTGCTGGCGCATATTAATTTTCAATTCATCGTAATCAAATAATGTTTTCCACAAATTCACATTCCCTAGGCAACCGATATATTTATCAAATTTTTCTTTTGACAAATCTACAAAAACAGAATCTTCATGTACAGGAGGTAATTGAAGCAAATCTCCAAAGAGAAGAATATGCTTCTTGCCAAACCAACCATCAGGGCAATCAATGGAACCAAATATTTCAAACAATCGAAGATTTATGTACATTAGAGTCAAATTAGATATCATTGATACTTCATCAATTATAAAAAGAATAACATCACCAAGCTCTTCTCGTAAAAGTTTCAACACATGATCAGACAATTGTCTATATACAGGAGTACTACCATGTTTAACAGGTAATTGAAGCAATCTATGAATTGTCAAACCATCAATATTAAACGCTGCTATACCGGTAGGTGCTGCTACAGCAGTATCTTTCTTTAGATTTTCTTTTATCCAACATCTAATAGTTTTAATTAAATAACTTTTTCCAGTACCACCTTCTCCACTAACGTATAATCGCAATCTTGAATCATCTGATTCTACAGTGGTAATAACTCTGTCGAATACTCTTTTTTGATCCATATTTAATTTCTCGATCATTTCTAATACATTGATTTTTTGATTCTTATCACAGAGATCCTTAAAATCTTGCATCACTTCACCGGCTTCTATTATATTTTGAACACCTATTGGATTGTCAGGATCACATCCTGTGACTCATGTTGTTTTTTTACTTCATCTAAATATTGCTGAACTAACTCATTAGCAGTGTCAAATGCTTTTTGCAATTCTTCTAGTTTTTCATGATATTGTAATGCTTCCGTTAGATGTAGTTTTACCGTGTGAAATGATGCAGCGTATGTATTACATCCATTTCTAAGCCCTTCATATTCTCTCCATGGTTGAAACAGAAGTAATAATGAAAAGAAATACTTTTCCGGTTGTGTATTAGGATTAAATCTATAATGATTAATAAGATATCCACGTTGTCGTCGTCTAAGATACTTATCATTATATTCATAGAATTCAACCAATTCATTTCGTGGTTCGGTTTTTGTGATATCAAACCATTTTGCAAACTCATAAAGAGACATATGTTTCAATTCTTTTGGTCTCTGTGGATAGTGATTATCTATCCAAGATTCATAAAATATATCTGTCGAAGAAGGATCCATATGCTTCAGTGCTTCAAGCTCTTTACAAGTTTTTAATTTTCTACATCTTATTTGTTTAACATCTAACCATCTAATAGTTGTATTTGGATCAGTTCCCCATAAAGAAATACTCAGTAATGTATCAGCAGCTTCAAGAGCTCCACATTCTCTATTACTCGTGAATCGCAAGGCAACACTCCAAAGATAGCTCGGCAATGATTTATTCGTATTATTTTTAGTATTAATAATAGCATCAGACAGCTCACATTTCCCCGCTTTATTCATATATTTAGTAATGTACCAGGTGAGCAGTGTCGACTTTTCACCAATAAATTGTATATCCATATTTCCTTCCCATGCAGTAAGAAGAACAGGATTATAATCATTTATATTTTTTTCATCCTCAGTTCGCGGAAGATCATAAAGCCTACTTCTATGTTTTAATTGCTTTCTACCTGCTATGGCACTTGCAACATCTCTTATATTTAACGTTTCAGTAACAGGACGAGGAAATCCAAAACGACATATCCGAATAACTTTACGTCCAACTTTTTTAGAACGGAGACAGTAATTATTATGTTTGTGTCGTTGATGAGTATTGACACGTCTGTACAATAGTGGTGAAATATTTTCATCTGGCATTTTACAACTTATATATTTTAAGATAAATTTGGAAACTTCTTCCATAGAAGATTCACCAAGGATCGGAGCATTTTTTATCCAAATTAATAAATGAAAATGTTGTATGCCTCTACCTTGATATTCTCGTCGCCAAAAATAATGAGTAACTTCTCCGATCGAATGATCTTTGGAACAAATAAAGTCAAGCATCGCACGAAACGTACTATCGAGAAATCTCGATGTTGATACAGGATCTCTAGCAACAAGTACACTGGTACATACGGAAGAATCACACCATCCATTTACTTCACGAATATATTCACCTAATTCTTCCCATAACCATTCAGCGGGACTTAATGTTAGAAAACATGTTGCAGGTCCGTAATGTCGTGTCATACAATCTAAATGATTTCTCGGTTTCGTCCAGAATTGTTGCGTATTCCTTAATGTCGCAAAAATAGTGCTTAAATCGGATTCTAACTGTCCATTGGCCATTGCGCGTAAATATTCCGTAATCGTAAAACTGTCTTGTGGATTAGTTACATGCATTTTATGAAAAATTCCACGACTTAATTGACGCATATTCGCATTGTTTAACAAAAAAAATAGGTATTGTTGATTTAATCTAAACTGTGGATGTTTAGACATCAAACGACATTTAATAAATTCATGATCATGAAGCTTGACATTCCTTTCTTCGTGCTGTCCATTAATACCAAGAGGATATAAATCTGGAAAACACAACAAATCCAAAGATTTCTCACGATTATCCAAAGGTAAATCTTGAACTTTCAACATTTGATATAAAGCCGTTGCACTTTTATTTTCTCTTTTTTCATATAAAGGATATATAGTATATTGCTCATAATAGCCATCATTTTCATCAGTAACCTGAGTTAGCATTGCTTCATGTTGATTCAATGCAGCATCTTTAAGATTTTTTGTTCCCTGTATTTTGGTTTCTAAATTATTACTTAATGACATATGTTCCTCATCCGATATATCTCTCGCAGCATTTTCGTCTTCTTGCACAATTTCGTCCTCTTGTATTTCAAAAAATTTCAGATTATTATTTAATTTTGCCAAACATAAATCTTCATGAGTATCAGGTAATGTTATTTCAGAATAGAAAGGATTATTATTTTTTAACCATATTAATGCGTCAAATACTTTTTTAATATTTACCATTTCTTCCCAGATAATTTTTGATTTTGTGGGAATGCCTCTCACTAAGATATATAATTCATGATTAATATTTATCGCATCAGTATTAGAACATAATTTGTTTAATGTCTCTTGCATAGGAAGTGGTAAATGAAATGTTCTACCTTTAACTTTTTGTACCATTTGCCTTTCAGGTAATTTTTTGTTAATAACAGTTCCCATTTTAACAACAGTTTGAAATGCTTTGGCTCTCTGTATAAGAATCTTTTCGAATCCGTTAAGAGATGATATTACTTCAGGCACTTGATCAGTAAAAAGATTATTAAAGATGCAATACGCAGGCGTAAAGTTGTCACAAAATTTCTTTTTGCAATAAAGACATATATATTGCGGATTAATTTGTCGTTTTTCCACATGTGCCATTAAATCTTTCCAAACTGGATTATTTATTTTTTTTGTAATCTTTCTAACTTCAGAAACATTTTTTTTATAACAAAGCTTTTCGCATGACACACAAGCATAACGCGGTGTGTCTATTAGACGTTTTTTCAAAGCCTTAAACGAATTCTCATATTTGGAAAAGATATCGTCGTCACTCATAATTGTATCGGTTTGCTGACGCTTGTGATAGATAGATATATTTATTTGTTCCCCTCAGGGTTACAATCTCCTTCTCCTTCTCCTCTTCCATATACATCCAACTTACTTCTAACTTATTCTAACTAACTCTAACTTACTCTAACTTATTCTATTTATACTCTATCCTTAACCCTAAATCTATATCACGGGTATTCACGAGCGTCTCGTGCCTACCCCTTGTACACACACACACACGCTTTGTGGACTTCCGTTTCCTATTGCATCTTTTAAATCCTTATATACTCTCTCCCCGCCTTCCCCTCGCTCCCCCCCTCTCTCTCTCTCCCTCCCTCTCTCTCTCTCTCTCTCTCTCTCTCTCTCTCCTTCTCTCCCTCTCTCTCTCCTCCTCTTCTCCTCTCCTTCCTCCTCTCCTCCCCCTTCCCTTCCATCTCTCCCTCTCTCCCTTTCCATCTCTCTCATCCACCATTCCCCTTCTCCTTCCTCTCCCAGTATTCTTTCTACTACTTCCTGCCAACTTTTCCCTCCTTCCTCCCATTCTCTACATTCCTCCCAAATGTGCTCCCACGATTCTATCTCTCCTTCACACAGCCTACACCTCCTTTTTTCCTCCTCCTCCCAATACCTCCCTTCTCTCACCTCACTTCCTAATCTAAACCTCGCCACTCTCTTCCACCTACTTTCTCCCCACCCTTTTTTTAAATACCCCGGTATCCCCTCCCTTTTCACCACTCCATACCACTTATTATACCTTGATTTTCCTATTCTTTCCCATCTTTCCTGTCTGTCCCTCCTTTTCCCTTCCTCTACTATCTCCTTCTCCCATTCCTCTCCCATCTCTCTCTTCCTCTCCACTTCTTTCATTTCTATCCCTTTTTTCTCAAAATATTCCTTTCTTTCCCCCTCCCAATTCGATCCTATTTTTCCTTCCTTACTTCTCTGCCTTATTTCCTCCCAACATCTTCTCACTAACTCCCCTCCCTTACCCTCCCTCAATCTTCTTTCATACCTCCACGCTCTTATCCCTGCTCTTTCCCTCAATTTCTCCCTTTGCATCTCCTCCCTCACCATATACCCCGGCGTCCTACTTTCCACTCCTAATATCCAT
This sequence comes from Linepithema humile, assembly GCF_040581485.1. Lineage (NCBI taxonomy): Eukaryota > Metazoa > Arthropoda > Insecta > Hymenoptera > Formicidae > Linepithema > Linepithema humile. The sequence goes on from NC_090135.1 coordinate 2,814,169, forward strand.
CTCAAATATCTTTCCCCTACTTTCTCCACTTCCTCTCTCTCCTTCCATCCCCAGATCTCCACCCCATATCCCATCACCGTCCACACTAACTTATCAAAAAGCCATATCCTTCTTCCCCAGTCCCTTCCAAATCTTCTTTTCCCTATTCCCCACACCTGTCTCATAACCACCGCTGCTCTTCTCACCCTTTCTCTTATTTGCGCTTCCTGCCCCCCATTTCTCTGTATCATATATCCCAAGTATCTATATTCTTTTACCTCTCCTAGCTTTTTCCCTTTCCACCTCCAATCCTTTTTCCCTATCCTCCCTCCCCTCCTCCTAAACCTTAGGATTTTCGTCTTTTCCGTGTTCAGCACCAAATTTTTCCATCCAGATAACTTTCCAACCTCCCTATCATGCTTCTCATTTCATCTTCACTCTCCGCCAATAACACCATATCGTCCGCGTACGACATTGTATATACCCTACTATCTCCTAACTTTACCCCACCCCATTTCACCTTGCTCATCTCCTCCTCTAAATCCGCCATCAATATATTAAATAACAAGGGACTTAGCGGGCACCCCTGCCTCACCCCTCTCGTCGTCCAAAAACATTCTCCTGTCCTCTCTCCTACTCTTACTCTGCTTTTAGTTTCTTCCATACTTTCCATACTTCTCTCTATAATCCCCTTTTCAATCCTTCTTTTTTCCATATCTCCTCTCAATACTTCCCTATCTACCATATCAAATGCCGCTTTCAAGTCCACAAACAATGCTACCATTTTCCCTCCTTTCCTTTCCAGCTGCCTATTTATCAAATAATTCAGTACATATATATTATCTATCGTTCCCATTCCCTTCCTAAAACCCGCTTGATTCGGTGATAAACTTTCCTTTTCTCTCATTTCCTCTTTTAACCTTTCCGCCAATATCATCATATATACTTTATATGCTGTCGGCATTAACGTTACTCCCCTATAATCCTCTACTTTCACTCCCTCCCCTTTCTTAATTATCGGAATTACTTCTCCTTCTCTCCACACCTCCGGCCATCCTTCCCCTTTCCATATTCTCCTGCAGACACCCCATAGCCACTCCTCAACCTCCACACCTCCATATTTCCATACCTCTCCTGGTATTCCGTCTTTTCCTACTGCCTTTTTCTCCTTCAGATTTCTTATCGCCCTTTTCACCTCCTCTCTACTCAACTCTTCTCCTCCTCCCTCCTCTGTTTCTTCCCTCTTCCTACCTCTTCCTTTCATCCTGTTTTCCACTCCTCCTAACATATCTTTGAAATATTCTTCCCATTCCTCCATTTCTATCTCCTCATTCACTCCCTTCCTTCTCTTTCTCTCTCTATTTATTATCTCCCATACATCCCCCTCTTTTTTTGCCTCCATCGCTCTTCTCTCCCACCTCTTATTCTCCTCTCTCTTCTTCTCCTCACACAATTCTTTGTAGTCCCTTTTCTTTTCTCTATATCTCTTCCCCTCCCCTCCCTCTCTCCTCCACCTCCTCATCTCCCTTCTTAACTCTCTTTTCACTTCCTTACATTCTTCATCCCACCACCCTTTTCTCTCCTCATTCCCCCTTTTTCTATCTTCCCTCCCCATTTCTCCCAATACCCCTCTTATCCTCTCCTCTCCTTTTCTCCATACCTCCTCAATTTCTCCATCTCCTACCTCCAAATTTGCTATTCTCTCTTTGAATCTCTTTTTCCCTTCCTCATCCCATTTCCCTCTCCATGCCTTCTCCCCTCTTTTGCCTACCTTTCTCCACTTTACCTTCCCTTTTATCTTTATCTCAATCGGCTGATGATCCGACTCTACCCTGCTCCCTATTCTCATTTCTCTCACCCTTTCCTTAGTCCTACTACTGCCCAATATGTAATCAATTACCGTATTTCCCTTCCCTCCCGTGAATGTATATTCTCCTCCTTCATCCCCCTTTACCCCTCCATTAAAAATTTCCCACCCTTTCTCCCTTATACATCTTAACAATTTTTTTCCCTCTTTATCCACCTTCTTATCTCTAGACATCCTCCATCCATCCTCCTCTCCCCTCTCCACACTTCCCTCTATTCCCCCACCTTCTCTCCCCGTTCTCGCATTAAAATCCCCTCCCATCAATATTCCCTCCTCCTCCTCCTCCTTCTCCATCCATCCCTCCAACTCCTCCAATGTCCTATCTATTCCTTCCCTCCTAACGTATACTCCTATTATCTTCCATCTCTTCTCCCCTATTTTTATATTCCCCACCATTATCCCCTCTTTCTCTTTCTCACTTCCCGTCCCGTTCTCTAATATATCCTTCCTTATCCCCATAATCATTCCCCCCATAGCTCTTCCTTTCTTATTTACTCTCTTTGCTTCCTGCATCCCCCATATAAGTCCTCTCGGTAACCACCTCTTTATCTTCTCCCATCCCTTTTCCCCCACCCACGTTTCTGATAATACCATCACATCCCAGCTCTTCAGATAATTCCAAAATTCTTTATCCTTGTTTCCCATTCCCGCCACATTCCAAAATAATATCCTCCATTCTCTCTCCTTCTCTCTACCTTCCCCTCCCTCTCTTTCCCTTCCTCCACTTTCTTGTCACTCTCTCCCTTCTCCAATTCTCCCCTCCTCTTTTTTCCTTCCCTCCTCCCTCGCCGTTCCTTTCCCATTTCTCAATACTTCATTCTCCTCATCCCATATCCACCATTCCTCTTCTATTCTTACCTTCCCGTACACTCTCCATACTCTTTTTTCCTTTCTTCTTTCCTCTTTCGCTATTTCTTCCAATTTCCACTCCATTCTCCTCTCCCTCCATGTTAAGTCTTCCCTAATTATTTCTTTTCTCCCCCTTAACTCCCTCTTCCTTCTCATCACCTCCCTCTTCTGCTCTTCTTTTTTTAACTTCACCCACAGCGTCTCCGTTCCCCTTTCTATATTCCTTCCTAACCCCTTCATTTCCTCTATCTCCACCTTTGCTCCAATCTCCGCCATTAATCTCTCCACCGCCTCTCTCCTCCCCCCTTCTCCCACTTTTAACTCCTTAACTATTACATTCTTCTTCCTCTCTTCCCTTTCCCTCCTCTCCAACTTTCCCTCCAATTCCCTTACTCTACTTTCCACCTTCCCTTCCTCCCCCACCTTTCTCTTCTTTTCTCCTTCTTTCTCCTCCCATCTCTTTTCCATGTTTCCTACCCTTCCTTCCACCTTTTTAAGTCCTTCCCACCTCTCTCCTTCCTTCCTCCAACTTTCCTCCCTCTCCCTCATTTCCCTCAACTCTCTCTTTAAATCCTCCACCTCCTTCCTCAACGCCTGCTCTTGCCTCCTTCCTTCTTCTATTATTTTCTCCGTTATTTTTTCCTTCAACTCTTTGTTCGCCCTTTCTCCATTTATTTTCATCTCTTTTACCTCCTCCATTAATCCTCTTATCAAATTTTCGATCCCCTCCCCTTCTCCTTTCCCTCTCTCCGGCGACCTCATTGTTTTTTTACATGTCCTGAACACTTCCTCCTCCCCCTCCCCTCCTTCTTCTCTCCTCCTTTTCCACATCTCATCTACACTCACACTCCTATCCCTCATCATTATTTTCCCCCTTGCTCCTCTCACACTCATCTTCTCCCTGTCACGCTTGCGCACTCTCTCTACCTGCCTCTCCCTAGTTACTCTCCCGCACTCTCACTTTCCAATCTATCTCCTACCTTCTCCCTGACCTACTCGAGCCACTCGCTTACCTCTCTACCTTCCCTATGTTCCGCGCCTTTCACCTTCTTATATCACCTGTCTATTTTCCTTCCTCTCTCCTTGCCCTTATTCTTTCTATCCCTGCCTCTCCACTTTCTCTCCCCTTCACATGCACCTCCACTCACACCCCCTCCACCCTCACCTTCCCTCCTTATCTCTATACCCTTTTCTCACTTAATTTTCTCTCACTACCGAACCACGTATCTTTCTCACTACGCACCGGAAACGGAAGTCCTTGCTGACGCTTGTGTATATCTGCCTTTTCTTGTGCAGCACTTACAATTTTATTTAACCTTTCCAAATCAGCACAATTTAATGCTTCATCTAAACTTAACATTTTTTTATAAAAACTTATAAGTCGATAAACAGAACGCATCATATTTCTCACTTTCGGAAAATGAGGTGATAACAATAGAATTGGTAGAAACATTGCTTTACAAAGAGTGAAATTAGTATAGCAGCTCTGTGCATGACCCAGTTTCATATTCGAAGTTTTTACTGTACATGTATGAATAGTTTCTATCAATGTAGGTATATTTTTTACAGTACATGTACTAACAGTTTCAAGAAATTGTTGATACCGTTCAAGTAAAACCGGATTGTCAGTTTTACAGGTAGTACTGCACGTCCACGATTTTTTTGCTTGTGCTGTTATCAAAGGTAGTACATTTACAACTTGTCCTTCCATATTCATTATTAAAGACCCCTCAAAAATTACATTATGATATGTGGACTCTATAAAATAATTTTCAGATGAAGCTGTATGTCTAGATATTCCACATAATGCACCTAATTTTTCATCAAATCCACAACACTTATCGACAAGAGTCAAGAAGACTTCTGATTTTTTTTTAAGTGTAGCTAACATGCTATACATCTTGCGAATATAATCGTTCCTAACATGCATACACCAACGTATTATTTTATCAGCTTCTAATTGTTTTTCGATCTGATCTTTAATATTTAATTTTTCAACAATATTTTTCTTAATTATTGTTAAAGAATTCTGGAGCTTCAAAGTTTTAGAACTCTGACACCGAAAATTTTTATATTTTTTAATAATTTTATTTGCAACATTAAACTTATTTAAACATTTAATACTTTTATTCTTTTCTTTTTTTCTTTCTTCTTTTTTCTTCTTGTAATATTGTCTGTTATTACGACGTTTACGTTCTAATATTTTTTGTCTTTGTTCGTTTTGCGAGGCTTTAGCATAACATATGCGTTTTTGTGCGCGTTGTCTTACAGAATCTATTTCATATCGCTTTCTCTTTTTAGCCCGATTATTTTCCAAATCATTTTCATATTGACGTCGTCTTTCAGCGCGATATTCTTCCGAATTATTTTTACGTAGACACCGCTTTTTAGCGGAATTTTCTTCCAAACTTTGTTCTTCATTCTTATGTATATTTTTGTTTTTCTTACGCAATTCTTTTTTAAATTCGCAATTTTTTTGCAATCGATTTGCTTTTTCTTGTTCTGTCTCTTTTTGACGTATTACACGTAGACGAGTTGCTTCAGCTTCTCTTCTTTTTATCAGCGCTAATGAAAACACTTTTTGAGGAACATTATAATTTAAATCTTGGGGAAAGTGCTCAATGACATTAGATTCAAAAATTTTTATTAAATGCGAACGCATTAAATTGTGATCATACCTTACTTTTTCGGGTTTAATATTAAATAACAATGAAATCGCAAAAGCTATTGCAAAAACACCACAATCGTTACAATTCGGCTGATTTTGCACAGTAGGAAATTTGACAGGCTGTTTATCGAAAGAATAAAATGGAAATAAATGTATTAAAAATTGTTCATGATCTTTGTGTAACTTTTTTATATTAAATGAATCATAGATAAATATATTTTTTTTGTCATAATAACCACATACCCAATGATTATTTGAGCTAAATAATATCTGTATATGTTTCTTATTTTCTGCTACAGGTTCTATATACTGAGGAAGTTGTATTTTCCACGTTCCTTCAGGTCTATAATCTGAGCAGTTTTTTAAAAGTTGGTTAAAATGATCCATATGTGTATCGTTTAACCAATCGCCACGAACAATAATATCTTTCTGATTTAATGACAGCGTCATCTGTTCTTCTATTTTTGTCTTAGTAACTCCTTGATTCTTACATTCATTTTCGTTTTTCTTATTCCGACGTATTATACGTAGACGAGTTGCTTCAGCTTCTCTACTTTTTATAACTGCTAATGGAAACACTTTTTGAGGAACATCATAATTTAAATCCTGGGGGAAGTGCTCAATCACATTAGATTCAAAAATTTTTATTAAATGTGAACGCATTAAACTGTGATCATACCTAACTTTTTCGGGTTTAATATTAAATAACAACGAAATTGCAAAAGCAATTGCAAAAACACCGCAATCGCTACAATTCGGTTGACTTTGCACAATAGGAAATTTGATAGGTCGCTTATCGAAAGAATAAAATGGAAATAAATGTATTAAAAATTGTTCATGATCTTTGTGTAACTTTTTTATATTAAATGAATCATAGATAAATATATTTTTTCTATCATAATAAGCACATACCCAATGATTATTTGAGCTAAATAATATTTGTATATGTTTCTTATTTTCTGCTACAGATTCTATATACTGAGGAAGTTGTATTTTCCACGTTCCTTCAGGTCTATAATCTGAACAATTTTTTAAAAGTTGGTTGAAATGATCCATATGCATATCATTTAACCAGTCGCCTTGAACAATAATATCTTTTTGTTTTGATGATAGCATCATCTGTCTTTCTATTCTTACCGACATTTTTGTTTAAATAAATATATATTAATAAATTATTATAATAGTATTATATCTTTATAGGCGCACAGCAGCCTTGTATTGGCGCACTGCAGCCAATCTTTATAGGCGCACAGCAGCCTTATATTGGCGCACAGCAGCCAATCTTTATAGGCGCACAGCAGCCTTATATTGGCGCATAGCAGCCAATCGTTATAGGCGCACAGCAGCCAATCGTTATAGGCGCACAGCAGCCTTTATAATAAAAAATAATAAATATACTTACCTAACTTCCCCTCTTGTCTTGCACTTACTTGTCCAACTAAAAAATAAACATTTACAATATACAATAATAAATTAGAATTGATAAAATAACAATAATAAATTAGAATTGATAAAATAATATTCAAACAAATATTTTATTATATTAACTAATTACAAATTTTAAATATACCTTTGTAAATGATGGCCCTCCTAACTTCCCCTCTTGTCTTGCACTTGTCCAACTAAAAAAATAAACATTTACAATATACAATAACAAATTAGAATTGATAAAATAACATTCAAACAAATATTTTATTATATTAACTAATTACAATTTTAAATATACCTTTGTAAATGATGGCACTTTCCTCTTCTTAACAAATCTCTTCTCAACAAATCTTTAAAAAAATCTTTTTAATAACTGTAATAATTGATATAATTAGAAATTTATAAATAATGTATCATTATTCAATTAAAACCGGAACATAAACTACATTTAGCCCAGAGGTATAATAGATGTAAGCTTTAAGTCATAAGAAATTGACCATTCACAGAAAAATTATAGAAGATAAAAGAATTATCGACTGTGATTGGTCAATTTCTTATGACTTAAGAGGATGCTGAACCTTCCTGTTTTACCCATTTCTCGAAAAAGCACTTTATTATTTTTTGGCTGTGTGGAATGAAAAATCCTTTTCTGTAATTAAAACCCTTAGTCAAATTTAATAATATCCATAATTCTAAGATTGGCCAATCACAGTCATTCCATATTTCTCAGGAATAACTGTGATTGGTCAATTTTAAAACTATCGTTATTAATGATAAAAAGTGATATGTAGTCGCACTATGTTAATATTTATTACGTTTATGGCTTCTGCACACAGTACGCGACAACGCTTGCCGCGCGGCAAGATGCGACGCGGTACCCAATCAATTTTCTGCTCTTATAGAAAAGTTGTAAGTTGATTGGCTACCGCGTCGCGTTTTGCCGCGCGGCAAACGTTACCGCGTGCTATATGCAGAAGCTATTACTCTACGTTTACACGATCTGAAAATTATAGTATTGAGATTACAACTACTGACGTTAGATGCCGTAAACCTTATTTTTTGGATAATTATTACATCATGTAGTAACCGTGATAAAATAGCGTTTTTACACGGTATCTAACATCAGTAATTATAACATCGATGTTATAATTTTGGCGTAAATCAAGCCGTGTAAACATCATAAACATAATCACTAAAATATTGTTTTATACAACATACATATTTTAAAAGTGTATAAAAATATTCCTCTTGCTTATCTTATAATTATAACCTTGCACACTTGCACTTCTGTCACTCTGTCACTTCTGTCTGAAAAAACTTCGATGCCAGATGGCAGACATAGATAGAGTCATATCTACATAGATGGGCTACTATTAAGACCAAAGTCCACGATGCTAGAAATCAGTCCCAGTTTTTGGTCCGAGAAACCAATAAAATTGCCGGCTTTCTATAAAAACTGGAAGTTTATCTGAAATGTCGCCTAAAGCGAATTTTTGACAGTAGATGCGCTAGTGGCGGTGATACTAGTGGCGTTGCATGTTAAAATATTTTAATTCATATATTGGCGTTTTTTATTGGGATTGCACTCGTGCAGTGTTTCCATAAGAGCAATGTTAAAACTTGCATGAGCTCGTTAAGAGGATGCTGGACCTTCCTGTTTTATCCATTTTTTTTAAACATAAACTACTTTTTTTTAGCTGTGTGGAATGAAAAGTCTTTTTCTGTAAGTAAAGTACATATGCAAATACAGTTCGCTCTGGTCGATTTGAAAGGATTTTTCATTCGACGCAGCCAAAAATAAGAATTTTACGAAAAATAGAAGGTAAAACAGGTACAATCTGTTTTACCTTCTATTTTTCGTAAAATTCTTATTTTTGGCTGCGTCGAATGAAAAATCCTTTCAAATCGACCAGAGCGAACTGTATTTGCATACACAGCTAAAAAGAAATAGTTTATGTTTAAAAAAAATGGGTAAAACAGGAAGGTCCAGCATCCTCTTAACGATGCACCAATGAGAATTACATGACTGCACTTTTAATTCAAGTAAATATCTAAAACAAAATTCATATTATACTTTGTTGAATTATTGTAAAGCATTACATATTACACAAGTTTACATATTTTCTTTATGGCTTGTTGCAATTGTGTCACTTCTTTTAACGCAGCATTTTCTAATATAATATCTTCCGTTTCAAGGAATCTCGGATCCCGATTTTCAGGATTTTCAGATATTCTGTAAGAAAAATAATAATAAGAAAAATAATTATAAATATAAATAATTTCAATAATTACTAGAATATTTAAAAATATTTATGTTTTTACTTACTTAATGTTGCTAAATGATAAATATGTACGTTCCTAAATATATTGATATTGATAATTATAGCACCGAGAGAGCTCTTCATACGGCCAAATAGAACGAAAAATGTCGATCATTTAATATATAATAGATAGATAGGTAAATGGGGTTCCCCTAATCAACATTACACATTAGCGCTTCGCGCTAATTTTCCATTTCCTTACGCATTTGCTTATGAACCAATCATTAATACTATACAAGTTTGTCTGGATAGGCCCTAAAGGCCAAAGTCCACGATGCTAAAAATCGGGTCCGAGTTCTTGGTCCGAGAAACATATAACCAATCAACTTGCAGTTTTTATGGAAAGCCGGCAATTTTATTGATTATATGTTTCTCGGATCAAGAATTCGGACCCGATTTCTAGCATCCCGCCAGCGGCCGAGCGGTAGTGGGAGAACAGGAGGCGTCGTCTCGGGAATCGGCCCGAAATGTGCAACTAATTCCGAGCGCTGCTCTAAAGTAAAATCTGGCAGACTCCGTTTCGCGTAGTACGAGAAAAGTATATCGACACGCGAATCGTGAAAGTGAATTTCACGTCGTATAAGCGAGTGCGGTCAATCATTTGCAGTGCAGTGCGACAAAAAACAATAGTGCAGTTTTGAATAACGCTGTTCTTCGCGAGTCGACAAGTGGTCGTCCGCAAATTCGCTGCCGTCGGCTCCGCTATCGCGCGCCCCGGAGTGCTTCTACAGTGTGACTCAAAACTATTACTCGTCGACGACGAGATCGTTCGCGAGTTCATTGCCGTCGACGCTGCCATTACGCGTCCCGGCTTGTGTTGTGAAGTCTAACGGCGAAATACTCTTCGCGGTCGACAAGGACGTCCGCGATCAAGTTGCCGTCGGAGCTGCTCAAACTCCCCGGCTCACTGTGATATCAAAAGACAATTTTTTGCGTGTTGCGACAAAAGGTCGCTCGCGAAATTCGTACCGTCGGCGCCGCTCACGCGTCCGGTATAATTTGTGCAGTCCATAACGAGATGTTATATCCTTGCGTTTCGACACACGGTCGTGCGCGAATAAATTCCCGTCGGCTCGGTAATCCCGCGCCTCGGTATACTTAGTGCGGTCTCTAAGGACAGAATTCTTTCGCGTTTCGATACGACATCGTTCGCGAATAAACCACCGGCGGCGTAGTTACACGCTCGGTGCGTTAATAAAGTGTTCTTCGCGTTTCGAAAAGAAGCGATACGCGAACTTCTTTCCGACGGCACAGCTACACGTGCCTAGAAAACCCTCGCGACAAGTACTGTGAATTTTCGTTCTCTTGAGAAATTCACAGTGGTTTTTTTGTGACAATGTCGGAGGTGAAAGATCTGCTAATCGTGCAGATAGACACGATCGCTCAGCTAAAGCGAGCGCTCGTGAACTTCAAAAAATTGGCGAAGGCCAATGTAACGCTGCCCAGGACTCAACGTCGAATGGACGAATTGACGTCGCTCTGGGCATCCTGCAAGGAACTCCACATTAAGTTGCTGCAATCTACTACGCCTGAGGAAAAGAAGACAGTGGCATACTTCGTGGACGAGGAGTTTTTACTTGCCGAGGAAGTTTACGACGAGACGGCCGACATCCTTAGTGACACGATAAGTAAATTAACAGTTGTTACGCCGCCTCCGCTCGATCGGAGTACTGATTCCTCTTTTCGCGATAGTAATAATAATTTTCAGTTGCCGCGGATTTCGTTGCCGAAATTTTTGGGAAAATTTTCCGATTGGGAAAATTTTAAAAATACGTTCGAGTCTCTCGTTGCAAATAACTATGCACTTACTAATACACAGAAATTTCATTATTTAAAAACGAGTGTTATTGGAGACGCTGCGTTAGTGATAAATAATTTAAAAATTTCGGACGCGAATTATGAATCCGCGTGGCAACTTTTAGTCGACGAATACGACGATAAATTAACTTTAATTCATTCTCATTTATATGCGTTTATAAATTTGCCTATCATGAAGCAGGAGAGCGTAGTAGACCTAAGAAAATTGCGCGACACAGTGGCTGCATCGCTTGCCGCGTTAAATAATTTGCAAAGACCGGTAGATCATTGGGATGATCTCTTAGTGTACATAATATCTCAGAAGTTTAGTGCGAAAACACGCAGCGAGTGGAACTTGAGACGTTCCACCATCGATTCGATTCCGTCTTATAAAGACATTCATGAATTTCTTACTATACGTATCCGCGGATTATCAGACTTCGCTGACATTTCAAAGGAAAGCACCAATGCAAAACACGACAGGCCGCGGTCGTCAATTAATAATGTTGCTATTGTAAAATGTATATGTTGTTCGGGCGATCACTTTGTTACTAAGTGCGACAAATTTCGCCGAAAGTCGGCTGCGCAGCGAAACGAAATTGCGCGTAAAAATAAAGTCTGCTTTAATTGCATGAAACCGGGACATATTTCGCCGAAATGTACGCACAAGCAGCGATGCACCCACTGTCGTCGAACGCATCATACATTATTGCATTGCGCGAGCGGTCAAGCGTCAGACATAAATGAAAATTCGGCGTCGACCAAGACAAGCGTACCGTCGAGTTCAAAAACGGATTCTTTGCCAGCTTCCGACAATGCTGCTGTAGCAAGCGTTCAAACTATAAAACCGCCGAGCATCGAATCTCCGACCGTTCTTCTCGCGACCGCGTGGGTCGACGTGCACACTGTGGAGGGCAGATCGTTTAAAGTTCGCGCGTTGTTGGATCAAGGATCCAATTTTAGTTTTATTTCGGAAGCATTGTGCCAAACGATCCGAAAAAGAAGGCAACGAGCCGATTTGCAAATTAAAGGATTCGGTGAGAAATATACCGGCGCTGCGAAGTCACGAGTGTCTTTGCGATTGACCGTGTAAGAAATCGAATCCCACGTTTCCGATTACCGCGTACGTGTTTCAAAGAATCACGTCGTACGCCGCGTCGCGAATTCAGCCTGTTGACTCGTGGCCGCATTTGCAAGGCCTTTCTCTCGCGGATCCGGATCCGTCAAGCAATCATCAAATTCATATGCTGATTGGGGCGGACGTTTACGGATCGCTTTTGATGCGCGATTTGCGGCAGGGACCCCTCGGAACTCCCACCGCTCAATTAACCGCTCTCGGATGGGTAATTTCCGGCCCTACGGGAAAAAACAGACAAACTTCTAAGGAAGCAGCCGTGTTAAATTGCGTCCTCGCTGAAGACATTAACTCGCTTCTTCAAAGGTTTTGGGAAGACGAGGAAATTTCGTCGAATTCTCCTCTCACGGTAGAGGAAGAAAAGTGTGAACGGCATTTCGTCAAGACACATAGTCGTTCTTCCGACGGAAGATATGTAGTTCGACTACCGTTCAAACGCGATCCACCGATAGATATCGGGGAATCGTTATCCATCGCGAGTTCCTTGTATGACCGCATGGAAGGAAAATTACGTAATCGGTCCGAAATTCACTCTCAATATACTGAATTTCTCGCAGAGTACGAATCTCTAGGACACATGACTCGAGTGAGCGAGTCGGAAAAAACAAAATTTTTGCCGGTTTACATCCCGCACCATCCGGTGCTGCGGGAAACCAGTTGTACTACGAAGTTGCGCGTAGTTTTCAACGCCTCGTGCAAAACACGGAACAGCACGACGTTGAATGACCACTTGTTAATCGGGCCTAAATTACAGCAGGACCTTCCTGCTGTTCTTTCACGTTGGCGTAAATGGCGCCACGTCTATACGGCGGACATCGCTAAGATGTTCCGCCAAATTCGCGTACATTCTGAAGATGTCGATTTTCAGAGAATTCTTTGGCGTCCAACGGAAGACGCACCGGTCGAACACTTTCGACTTTTAACCGTTACATACGGTCTTGCTCCGGCTCCGTATCTCGCGATGCGCGTTCTCAAACAGCTCGCTCTTGATGAGGGTTTCAACTATCCCGCCGCGGTTCCGATTCTGAACGAATCGATTTATGTAGACGACACTTTGTTTGGCGCCGACGACATGAATTCACTTAACGATACGCGAATTCAATTAATTGAGTTAATGAGGAGAGGAGGATTTCAACTCCGAAAGTGGGCATCGAATACGAGTGCGCTTCTCAGTGATCTTTCGCACGATCAACCGGAAGTCACCGACCATCTCATATTGCAGGATGAGTCTCTTAAAGTGCTCGGACTTTCGTGGATTCCTCTCGAGGATTCCTTTCGCCTCATTGTCAATTCGATCAAACCCGTTGCTCCCACGAAACGTACTATCTTTTCGTTCGTGGCGAAATTATACGACCCGCTCGGTTGGGCCGCTCCCGTCGTAATTATCGCGAAAATTCTTTTGCAAGAGCTGTGGCTTTCGCGATGCGATTGGGATACGCGCATCCCCGACGAGTTAGAACAACGGTGGCATGACTTTGTCTCGGATTTTAATAAATTAGAGAAAATTAGAATTCCGCGATGGACAGGTCAAAATCCAGATAAGATAGTGATTGAAATCCACGGATTTGCCGACGCGTCAAATCGAGCGTATGCCGCGGTAGTATATCTCCGCGTCTTTCATTCGTTGTCGGATTTTACAATTAGTTTGATCGCTGCCAAAACAAAGGTCGCTCCGGTAAAAACCGTGAGCATTCCGCGACTTGAGTTAAACGCCGTCGTGCTGTTAAGTCGCCTAATAAAGTGGACGATTAATTCGTTAAATTTGATAAAAACTCCGATTTATGGTTGGACGGATTCAACAATTGCGCTGGCATGGCTACGCCAGCATCCCTCTAAGTGGACCACGTATGTGGCCAACCGGGTATCGGAGGTACAAAATAACTTGCCATCTGCAAGATGGTATCACGTGCCGTCGAGAGACAATCCAGCGGATTGTGCGTCTCGAGGCTTGTCAGCGTCCGAATTAATCTCACATCCTCTGTGGTGGACCGGGCCACCCTGGCTTCGAGAGCCTTCAACGTCTTGGCCGATCCATGACGTTACTGCTCCACTCTCCATGGATGCAGTACAGAAAATATCTAGCGAGCAACGAAAAACCACTGTCCTTCACATTGAGGGATCAGACGAGTGGGATTTGCTCTATAAATTCTCGAGTTGGACAAAGCTGATAAGAGTGACTGCTTACGTGTGCAGATTTCTCGCGTTAATTAATAAGAAAAGGAAAGTTAATTTCAACTCAACATCGTCGCTGAGTGTCGACGAGCTTACAAAAGCAGAATTATTCTGGCTGTCGTATGTACAAAAGAGAGCTTTTGATTCCGAAATCAAAGCACTGAAGAAAGACAGTAGTTTCTAAGAAAAGTTCACTTAGAACTTTAACTCCATTCGTTGGTGAGGATGCGGTACTCCGCCTTGGCGGGCGGTTAAAAAATGCTGCTCTCGCTTACGATGAGCAACATCCTATTTTAGTACCGCGAGGACGAGTCTCGTATCTTTTAATCGCTCAGGCTCACAAACAAACTCTTCACGGTGGAGTTCAATTAGTGTTGCGTACTCTCCGACAGAGATATTGGTTGCTGGGAGGCCGAAATTCAGTAAAAAATTATATAAAGCAATGCGTCTCGTGTATACGATATTCAGCTAAAGTATCGAGTCAGCTGATGGGGGATTTGCCTTCTCCTCGCGTGCAACCGTCGTCGCCGTTTACTCATACGGGCGTGGACTACGCTGGTCCTTTTTTAATTACGCCTTTTGTAGGAAGAGGACAGAGGACACGAAAAAGTTACGTGGCCCTATTCGTTTGTCTAGTTACCAAGGCTATCCACGTGGAGCTAGTGGAGGATTGCTCCAGTGCTGGATTTCTTGCTGCCTTTCGGCGATTCACGAGCCGACGAGGCTTACCGTGTAAATTATACTCCGATAACGGAACTAACTTTCACGGCGCAGAAAAGGAATTGAACTGCGCATTCGAAGCACTCATGAAAGATTCGTCTCTACGCGACGTTCTTGCCAATGACAAAATTGAATGGCATTTCATCCCGTCCGCGGCTCCTCATTTTGGAGGACTTTGGGAGGCAGGCGTGAAAAGCCTCAAATCGCACCTGAAGCGGATAGCCGGTTCGCGTACCCTGTCGCAGGCTGAATTCGCTACGCTCCTATGCCAGATCGAGGCATGTCTAAACTCGCGACCGATTGCGGCTCTTAGCGACGACCCGGGCGATCTGTTCGCGCTCACTCCGGGTCATTTTTTAATAGGCCGACTGATCGTTGCGATACCGGAGGAATCAGTACTC
This sequence comes from Linepithema humile, assembly GCF_040581485.1. Classification (NCBI taxonomy): domain Eukaryota; kingdom Metazoa; phylum Arthropoda; class Insecta; order Hymenoptera; family Formicidae; genus Linepithema; species Linepithema humile. The sequence goes on from NC_090135.1 coordinate 2,829,506, forward strand.
GCGATAGCTACGAATCGACTTTCGAGATGGCAGCTAGTCCATTCGATGGTGGAACAACTCTGGCGTGCTTGGTCGCACGACTATTTACATTCGCTGCAACAGCGAAATAAGTGGTCAGAAAAATCGCCTTGTTTTTGCGTTGGCGAGCTCGCGTTGTTAAAAAATCCTTTGCTCCCTCCGAGCAAGTGGGAACTCGCGCGAGTCACTCGGATCCATCCCGGATCCGACGGACTCGTCCGGGTAGTTACCGTGAGAACCGCGCGTTCAACATTAAAACGACCAATCACGCTATTGTGTAGACTGCCAGTTCAGTGCGATAATTAAGAAAAAAAAAAAAAATATTGTTTATCTTGTCTCAAGATATTTGTCGAAATTTATATATTCAATTTATGACATTGTTATTCGACCCGACGATCGGGTTTCAATGCGTGTTTGCGCTCGAAGAGTCGAGTTTGTCAAATATTTTGCACGTTTAGTGCCTATATTTCTATTGTTCAGTAACCTGCTTTTACAATTTAGAGATATTTTGATTTCATTTTGTATAGATGCTTTTGCTCGCTTAGCTCTCGCTTTATTATTTCTATATCAATACCGATTGTATTTGTGCTTTACTTGTCGAGCGGTTAAATATGTTTCGCATCCGTTCGCATGCGAGGCGGGCGGTATGTTCAAAATTGTAAAAGCCTTGCGAAAAAGATAAAGCAAGGTCGCGGATATTTTCACCGCCGAGTTGTTATTCCGCGTATTTTCGATTCCGAGCGCGAGAAGTTGACAAAACGCGCCTTTGTCTCGAGCCTTAGCGCCCGCGAGGAGCCTCGCTAGCGAATCACGTTTCGGCACGCGCGTGCCACGCGTCAACCGAATGATCTATCGACTGCCGTTGCCGTCGATCCTGCGTATTTTGAAAATGAGTCTGTCCAAAGAGCTCGGTGGAGAAAGACTATCTCCAAGGGCTCCTTCAATTATTTCGAGAGCAGTGCGTAGAGAGCGAATCGCGTTTATCTTTAATCCGAGCCTTTTGAATAAAGTCACATATATAAAACCAACGTCTAATTTATCCCGATCACATCCTTCCTAATCCGTATTAATAAAAGAACCGGTAATCAAATAAATATTTTCCGTTCTGTGAGAAAAAAAAAATCAATCGAAGGTTTCTGCACAACAGTGTAGATTTTAAATAATGAAATTCTACATATTTTCAACACACACATACAAAATATGAATAAAATTTGTTAAAAATATTATTGCGATTTTTTCTCCTTTCACCTCCCATCCTTAAATTGCATATTTAGTTTAGATTTAAAAAAACAATTTGAATAAAAATTTGTTAAAAATATTCGTATTGTGATTTTTTTTCCGCCTATCCTTGTGTTATGCTTAATATTATACGCCGATCAAAAAAATTATGCACGCTTGCATGCACACTATTATAACTCATTATTATAATTTCGATTTTATATTCTACCGCGGCTAGATATGTATTAAGAAGAAAACATAACGTATATTATTGGTATTTAGAATAAATGCATAACTTAAATAATTCACTCTATATTATTCGCCGCGATTAAGAGAGATTGATAGTCACTGATTCGCTCGTTTCTTTCTATCATGTAGTGTAATATGATGCACGCACTTATCTCGCAGTAGAGTAGGTCAGTGAATAAGATGAGATACAGGAAAGATGGTGTAACGGTGCAGCCCGCAAGCTGCATCGTTACGGCTACGGACCGTCCATCGTCCGTAGCCCACCAAGGGCGCATCGAGCGCCGATAAACTTCGTCGAAAACAACAGCGGTCAAGCGCCGAACGGACCCCCACATCCGACCGTTCCGAAATTCCGTTAGTGGAGGCCCGCCGCCGAAACCGCCGATGCTTGCCGATCCAAAATCAGTCGGCCGCCAGCCGGGTATAAAAAAGGCCCGGCTGTACGTCTTTCCACCAGATACTGTTCGCTGCTAGACAGCGAACATCCCTCTACGAACGTTCTCGTAGTCCGCCGAGCGTACTCGGCTTCTATGCCTTTTTCCAGCACACGAGCGTTCTCGTGTACCGCCGAGCGTTCTCGGTATTCTGGCCTCAGCGTACGAGTGTTCTCGTATACCCGCCGAGCGTACTCGGCTCCTCCAGGCTCCGATCTTCGTGCACGGGCATTCCCGTGTACCTAGTCGGATCGCCGTTCTAAATCCGCCTTCGTACGAGCGTTCTCGTACTCCCGCCGAGCGTACTCGGCTCCTCCAGACACCGATCTTCGTGCACGGGCATTCCCGTGTACCTAGCCGGATCGCCGTTATAAATTTGCTTTCGTACGAGCGTTCTCGTACTCCTGCCGAGCGTACTCGGCCTCCTGATCCACATATCGCGTTTTTTCGCCGGGATTTTCGAATTAGAATCCATCCGGCAGGCAAAACTGCGTCGACCAATCCGCGCCGCCGAGCGACCCGTATCGATCTATTATCGAACGGACTCGTGTCACCTCTACGAACGCACCCACCGACAGGCGCTCCGTCATGCCAACTGTTACGACTTGATCATACGCGCTTGCGCCGATCGTTCCGCCGATCGCACTAAGACGCTTCACGTCAAAACCGATCATACTTCGCCGTTACATATTATAATCCTTGTACAGGTCATACGTCGCCTTTATTTCACCCACGCAATTACACACCGTATTTTTATATACATTTCACACCGCAATCATCGCATTTATACAAAGTACACCGAGTACATTTCGCATCGCAATCATACATCGCATTTATACAAAGTACACCGAGTACATTTATCACAATCATACATCGCATGTACACACAATCATCAAATTCATTATCTCAATAAACACATTTCTTATTTATTACAGCCAATCGCGTGAATTCTTTTGACGTACCCCCAACCGAACGAACCCGGATTCCGGCGAGTTTTCTCCAGGTCACGAATGAGCCTCGGTGGAAGCACGAGGTCCTTGAGATGCGGTACAGACTTGATGTTTTTGTTTATAGCTTTGCGTGCAAGCTCGGTGAGACTTTTCGGCTGATGCTTGTTCATAGTGAATCTAAAACAATTTATAAGGTTGTAATGATGTATATCAGGCCTGGCCAAAGGCCTGGCCTTCAGAGTCTGCTGGAGGGGACTCGGCCCCCACTATCTCGCCGTCCCCACTTATGTTTGTTCGCTATCTTTTGTTCAAAGCTCACGTACAAAATTTTTTTTCATTTTTTGAGCTCTGCCTCCCGAAAACATCTCTCATTTAAAAACGAAAATCATTCAGAAATTGTCTGCAAAAGCGTTATTGAGTTTTATTGTTGCTATTATCTTGTTTTCTTATTATTGTTATATTGTTATTGTTATATTTAGTTGTTGAATTAATTAATTTTAATTACATTATGTTAATTATTACAATCAACTCTTAAATATAGAAGCATTTTTAAAATGCGTCGATCGGGTGAAAAATCGAAAACCCAAGAAAATTGGGAATTCGATTACTTTTTCGTTTCTATAAACGATTTCGTGTGTTTAATTTGTGGATTTAAGTTATCGAGTCGAAGAATATTTAACATTTGGAGACATTATGTGACAAAACATGAACAACATTATGCCAATGTACAATCCGAAGATCGCTATAATTTAATAAAAGAGTTAAAAGAAAAATTATTACAACCAATAATTGCACAACCTACTCAAAATGTCCCGAATCCAAGTCTCATTGCTTCATATCGCCTATCACTAGAGATTGCAAAACATAAAAAGGCATTAACCAATGGCGAATTAATAAAAAAATGTGTAATAGAAATGGCAAAATGTTTTGGCCATAAAAAAGCAGAAACAAATTTTCAGACCGTTTCATTATCTCGTAAAACTGTAATGAGGAGAGTTATTGATATCGATAAATATTTAGTTGATAAACTGAAAACCTTAATAAGTAATGCTAAATACTATTCCTTATGTTTGGACGAAAGCCTGATATTCGGGATGTAAGTCAATTATGTATTTTTATAAGAATTGTGCAAAACGACTTTTCGGTAAACGAGGAATTGTTATCTTTAGCTTCCTTACATGAAACCACCAAAGAAATTGATATTTTCAATGCTTTTTATGAAAAAATCAAAGAATTTTCTTTAGATTTTTCAAAATGTTCGGCAATAGTTTAAATAGTTCGGCAACAGATAGTGCAAAGGTTATGGTTGGAAATAAAACTGGTTTTTTGGGTCATTTAAGAAAAAATAAAATAATGTGTCCGACAGTTAATTGTTTAATCCATCAAAAAGCTTTATGCGGAAAAATGATTAAAAATTCTAAAGGTCTTAATATAATGACGAAAATTACAAATTTTATTCGAGGAGGAAATAAATCTCTTACCCATAGAAAATTTGAAGCATTTTTAAAGGAAATTTTAATGCCGAATTTCATGATTTACCGCTGCATTGTGATGTTCGTTGGTTAAGTGCTGGTAAATGCTTACATATCTTTTTTTAAATAAAAAATGAAATACTTCAATTTTTACAAGTAGAAATTAAAACTGATACGACTGAATTTGAAGAATACTTATCAAATCCAAAAATGATTAGCGAAATAGCCTTTCTTGCCGATTTAACCATGCATATAAATGAATTGAATTTAAAATTGCAAGGAAAAGATAAAACAATTTCAGATTTAATTCATTTTATAAATGAGTTCAAAAATAAATTAAATTTATTTAAAATAGAAATTAGTAAACATGAATTAGTACATTTCCCTTGCTGCATGGAATTAAAAGAAAAATTTTCAAAGGAAAGTTTTTCTCACCTTCTTGAATTTATTGAAGAAATATCCAATCAGTTTAATAAAAGATTTCAAGATGTAACTTATTTCAAATCTGAACTTTCCGTTTATAATAATCCTCTTCTTATTTCAATTGATGCCTAAAAAGTAGAATACCGGCTAGAATTATGTGATCTTCAAGTTGATCCATTTTTAATTGATAGAAAAGAACGAAGAGTTGATTTTTTTAAATTGTTAGACGAAGAAAAATATCCGAAATTGCGAGATTTAGGACTACAACTATATTTTATTTTTGGTTTTTCCTATTTATGCGAAAGTGCCTTTTCAACAATAAAACAAATAAAAAGTAAAGAAAGATCTTCATTAAACGATGAATCATTAAGAAAATTAATGCGTATTGCTACTAGCTCAATCAAAATAAATTTCGAAGAAATAGCATTATTAAAAGATACTGCTAGTAACTGTAGTCATCGCACATACACATAACATCTCTAGGTGCGTGTGTTGAGTAGTGGGGGGACGTTTCTCCTTACGGCTCTGAGTGACTATATCGCGTTGGCCAGGCCTGATGTATATATTATGATAGTTTTTTTTAGATTTAAATACTCGTTTATAAACGTTTCTAACAATATGAAATCATTATTATAAAAATTGTGACGTGACGCTTGTGGAGTGCCGTCACAAGGGCGATAGCCCGGCCGAGAGAGCAAAGAGTTCTGGAGTTGCTCCTCGCGTTGAGAGAGCAACCCGCGAGACTCCACCATTTAACATGTATTATTTTGTACTTCGTCCCGTTTTCGTACTTTATTTGTTATTTGAGTTGTAAGGTGAGACCCCGTGCGGGCGGCGTTGCGCACATTGTGCCTTCGGGCGAAGACCGCAGCGTCACTAGGAAGACCGGACGCCGGGGGATCACCAACGGGTGTCACATGCTAGTGACCCCGCCAGAAAAAAGGTCAAGTACCACAACCCCGTCGCCTCCGCCATCCAAAGTCTAACTCCGCATTGCTTTCAGCCGCAAACCAGCCAAGTAACGCAGCAGCGGACCTCGCCCGGCGGACCTGCAGACGGCGCCGAGGACTCCGAGGATGCTGCATCCGGAAGGGCCGGAGTATGGCCCGGCCAGCCTAACCAGTCCTTTCCGGAAACATTGGCTTACCAACGCGATATCGACCGGCGAACCGGCTGAATTGAAGAAGCCACAGGAAGCGGAGGAGGGGCGCCCTGGATGAACTGTGGGCGGTTCTCAGGGGCCCCCCCGTTTCGGAAAATTGGCAGGATGCGCGAAAAGGCGACACGGGATTCGAAGGACCAACTTGCAGATCAGAGAAGAGTCACTGTTCGGTGTGTCGTGCACAAGTGAGGACCAGTTCCAGAACGCTTCCGACGACGCCGAAAACGCCGAAGACGCCGAAAACGCCGAAGACGCCGATTACTGTAAACCGCCTCTCGGATAGTCGTAGAGTTCCGTCCGGTTATGGCTGGTAACGTGAGTTTAAAAATCTGTGTATAGTGTCTCTCACACGACTAACCGCAAATTTTTTACCGTGAGCGCATTTTTGGGGCGCTCAGTTACCGCATATCCAGCCGGCTCCAGATATCGCGTTCGAGGTCTCTCTATCGTGCACAGGTTAAACACCAACAGTCTCTTTCTCGTTCGTTACCGTTTCTGTTACCGTTCCGTCTCGTACCGTATTGCCGTGCCGTCTTTCCGTTACCGCCTCTCTTTTTTTGGATACTGTCTGTTTGATACCGTTTTTATGATACCGTCTTTTGCTACCGTTTTTGCGGTACCTCAATATTGAGAATTATCGCGATTTAATGTCTGCGGACGAATTTTGCGCGGAAACGTTCTCCGCGAGACGGCTGTTACCGCCACTTTAGCGTCTCTGCGAGAAACGAGGAAACTCCGCGACATAGCACTTCTGGCCGTTAGGCTACCGTCGTTCATATCGTATTTATTTGGCCTTCATCGGTCTCGTCATGTTGTCAGTATTCGTGTTATCTGTTTTGCTGAATATCGTCAGATTAACTGCCGTTTTTCATGATCGCGTTTCAAAGTTCAGTACTGTTACCGACTTTTATCTTACGTTACCAATTTTACAGGTGAATTGCCTGATTACCGCCTTATTCCGTTACTATCGCCACATTGGCTAATGCCGACTTATAATTGCTCATCTTTACTCATCTTTAACCCTTGTTAACCTGATTATGAAATATACCCTTTAACCCTTGTTAACCTGATTATGAAATATATAACATGATTGTTACATATTAATTACTGAGTTGTCCTTGTGTTTGCCTCTCACTGTTTGATTCTCATCGTAAAATAAACGAACTGCGCCCCTCTGCCATATACTGAGCAAGGAGCGGCCGGACATATTACACGAATTATCTAAGTTACCGTTACCGCGGTGCGATTACACGCACCTGGCGCCCATTTCCGATTACCGATTTCGTCGGGTTACCTGTGTTACCGCTGTTACCGAATCGTGCAGTTACTGCCGATATCGCGCGAGTTGCCTTGCTCTCGACATACGTGGAGTATCGCGAGTTACCAAATCGAGCATTTATTGCCGATATCGCAAGTTACCGAGTCGTGCATTTACTGCCGACGCCACGTAAGTTACCTAACTCCCGAAGAACGTGGAGTACCGCGGGCTACCGACTTTCATTGGGCGTGCTCCCTCGGATCTGGCGTGATTCCGAGGCTAGCACGTCGCAAAATATATTGAATCATACTTACTGGAGACTGCTAACAGATCGGTGATTAACTGGTCCACGATGTTGACGATGTGTTGAGACTGAATATTACCAAGGTTTTTCGCGAGCTTTTTATACTCGCTTTTTGCAAACAACACTAATTAAAAAATGCTGACAATGCTGATTAAAACATTGAAATCTGGCAACAATGGCGCACAAAATACTGACGTGGCTGCCTGTTGTTATGGACTTTGCACACGGTGCTATTAAAAGTGCTGATTAAATATAAAGAAATCTGACAACAATGGTGTCAAAAAATACTGACGTGGCTGTTGCTATAGACTTTTGCACATGGCGCTATTAAAAGTGCTGATTAAATATAAAGAAATCTGGCAACAATGATGTCAAAAAATGCTGACGTGGCTGTTGCTAAAAATAGTGATGATATCATTCTTGTAACAACGCAAAATGGTGCTTAAAATGCTGACGGCACAAAATGGCGCCTGCAGATTCTAAGAAAAGTGATGACGTAATCCGTAAAATATGTGGTCCCCTCCTACCTCTTGTAACTTTATACCCACATCGCAAAAGTCTTGATGCTGCGCTTTTACAACTGTAAACGTGTGTAACCTGATACCACTCCTCTCCAAAGTGCTGTAATCTGATACCTCCTCCCCTCAAAGTGCTGTAATCTGATACCTCCTCCCCTCAAAGTGCTGTAATCTGATACCCCCTCCTTTCCAAAAGTGCTGACGCAGCGTAATCCGATACCCCCTTCCCCTCCAAATGTGCTGACGCAGCGTAATCCGATACCCTCTTTCCCTCCAAAAGTGTTGACGCAGTGTGATCCGATAACCTCTCCTCTCCAAAAGTGCTGACGAAGTGTAATCCGATAACTCCTCTTCCCCTCTTCCCACGCACCTCCCTCATTGCCCTATGGGTTTGAACTCTCCTAGCTATATTACTAATTAATATTAATGTTTTATTAAAAATAAATTAAAAATAAAATATTCTATCTGAAACCGTGTGAGCTTCTCGGACGCGGTATAGCTCGCCGGAATCCGGGTTTATTCGGTTGGGGGTACGTCAAAAGAGAATGCACGTGATTGGTGATAATAAATAAGAAATGTTTTATTCAAATAGTGAGTCTGATGACTGTGTGTACATGCGATGTATGATTGCAATAAATGTACTTGGTGTAGTTTGTATAAATGCGATGTCTGATTGCGATAA